>NC_143467.1:3270000-3529484 GCF_987193195.1 Phasianus colchicus
AGGGGATACAAGGGGGATGGGGGGGGGGGGTCTGGGGGGCTTTGGGGGTCTGGGGGGCTGCGGGGGGGGGGTCTGGGGGGCTTTAGGTGTCCTGGGGGGGGTCCTGAAGGGGGGGGCAATGGGGACGTGGGGGGGCGTTAGGGGGGATACGGAGGGGCGACAGCGACACAGGGGATACGAGGGGGATGGGGGGGGTCTGGGGGGGGGTCTGGGGGGCTTTGGGGGTCCTGGGGGGGGTCCTGAAGGGGGGGGGGGCAATGGGGACGTGGGGGGATGTTAGCGGGGATACAGAGGGGCGACAGCGACACAGGGGATACAAGGGGGATGGGGGGGGGGGGTCTGGGGGGCTTTGGGGGTCCGGGGGGCTGCGGGGGGGTCCCGGGGGGGGGCATTTAGGACCGACCCGACGGGAAGAAGCCGTGCTCCTGGAAGAGCTGCATGACCAGAGCGCGGCGCTGGTCCAACGTGCGGCGCAGCGACGAGTAGGGAACCTTGTCGTACTCCAGCTCCCCCAGCACGTCCTCGCCTTCCGCGCCTGGGGGGGGACGTGGGGGGGGGGGTTGGGGGTGGGGGGCACCCATGGGGGGGATGGGGGGGGGCACCCGTGGGGGTGGGGAGCTCCTATGGGGGTAATGGGGGGCATCCATGGGGGGAATGGGGGGGGGCACCTATGGGGGTGGGGGGCATCCATGGGGGGAATGGGGGGCACCCGTAGGGGTGGGGGGCTCTTATGGGGGAATGGGGGGCATCCATGGGGGGGAATAGAGGTGGGGGGCACCCATGGGGGGAATGGGGAGCACCTGTAGGGGTGGGGAGCTCTTATGGGGGTAATGGGGGGCACCCATGGGGGTGGGGGGCACCTATGGGGGGAATGGGGGGGGGCACCCGTGGGGGTGGGGGCACCTAGGGGGGGAATGGGGGGGGGCACCTATGGGGGAATGGGGGGCACCCGGGGGGTGGGGAGCTCTTATGGGGATAATGGGGGGCACCCATAGGGGTGGGGGGCTCTTATGGGGGAATGGGGGGCACCCATGGGGGTGGGGGCAGCCATGGGGGGGGGAGCTCCTATGGGGGAATGGGGGGCAACCATGGGGGTGGGGGCACCCATGGGGGGGGGGAGCTCCTATGGGGGAATGGGGGGCACCTGTAGGGGTGGGGGGTACCTATGGGGGTGGGGGGCATCCATGGGGGTGGGGGGCACCTATGGGGGTGGGGGCTATCCATGGGGGGAATGGGGGGCACCCGTAGGGGTGGGGGGCACCCTAAGGGGATTGGGGGGCACCCATGGGGGGGAATAGAGGTGGGGGGCACCCATGGGGAGAATGGGGGGCACCTATGGGGGGGGGAAGCTCTTATGGGGGTAATGGGGGGCACCCATGGGGGGGGGGAGCTCCTATGGAGGAATGGGGAGCACCCATACGGGGTGGGGGGCTCTTATGGGGGAATGGGGGGCATCCATGAGGGTGGGGGGCACCTATGGGGGTGGGGGCACCCGTGGGGGTGGGGGGCTCTTATGGGGGTAATGGGGGGCATCTATGGGGTGGGGGGCACCTATGGGGTTGGGGCACCTGTAGGGGTGGGGGGCTCTTATGGGGGAATGGGTGGCACCCATGGGGGTTGGGGCCCCTATGGGGGGGGGGGAGCTCCTATGGGGGAATGGGGGGCACCCCTAAGGGTAAGGGGGGGCACCCATAGGGGTGGGGGGCTCTTATGGGGGAATGCGGGGCATCCATGGGGGGTATGGGGGCACCCATAGGGGTGGGGGGCACCCTAAGGGCAATGGGGGGCAGCCATGGGGAGAATAATGGGGGGCACCCGGAGGAGAAATGGGGGGAAGGAGGGGCAGCCATGGGGGAGAATGGGGGGCACTTATGGAGGTGGGGGCACCCATGGGGGAAATGGGGGGCACCGGTAGGGGTGGGGGGCACCCTAAGAGCAATGGGGGGCAGCCATGGGAGTGGGGGGCGCCTATGGGGGGGAATAGAGGTGGGAGGCATCTATGGGGGGGAATGGGGGGCACCCATGGGGGTGGGGGGCACCTATGGGGGAAATAGAGGGCACCCATGGGGGGGAATAGAGGTGGGGGGCACCCATGGGGGTGAGGGCATCCTTGGGGGGTATGTGGGGCACCCATGGGGGTGGGGGGCACCCCTAAGGGTAATGGGGGGGATGGGGGGCACCCATGGGGGTGGGGGGCACCCCTAAGGATAATGGGGGGAATGGGGGGCACCCATGGGGTTGGGGGGCACCCCTAAGGGTAATGGGGGGGATGGGGGGCACCCATGGGGGTGGGGGGCACCCTAAGGGCAATGGGGGCCAACCATAGGGGTGGGGGGCGCCTATGGGGGGGAATAGAGGTGGGGGGCACCCATGGGGGCGGGGGGCACCCACGGGGGTAATGGGGGTGGGGGGCACCCATGAAGGGGGGGGGGGGGGTTGGCATCTATGGGGCGGCGATCTATGGGGCTGTGATTTTGGGGAGGGGGGGGGGGGGATGTCACCCTATGTGGGTCTGGGGGGGAACTTATAGGGTCAGGGCGATTCTGTAGGGTGAGGACGGTCCCATAAGGCTGGGGGGGGGTTCTATAGGGTCAGGGGGATTCTATAGGGGAAAAGTGGGGCTGGGGGGGTTCCTATAGGGCTGGGGGGGGTTGTTGTTGGGGGGGGGGGTTTCTGACCGGGTCTCTCGAAGGTGAAAACGTCCCCCTCGCATTTATGGGCGCTTTTTGGGGTGCTGGGCTCGGAGCTGCAGCTCGAGCGGCGCCGCAGTTTGCGCTTCGGGGACGAGGGGTCCTCAGCCGAGTCCAGGTCTGAGAATTTGGGGGGGGTGGGGGTCAGTGGGGACCCCCCCCCGGCCCTACAGGACCATTTTTGCCCTATAGAAACCCCCCGACCCCATAGGAACACCCCCTGGCCCTATAGGACCATCTTTGCCCTATAAAATCCCACTGACCCTATAGGAACCCCCCCAGCCCTATAGGAACACCCCCCGGCCCTACAGGACCATCTTTGCCCTATAGAATCCCCCTAACCCTATAAGACCCCCCCCATCCCTATAAGACCCCCCCACCCCTATGGGACCCCGCAAGTCCCCCCCACCCCATAAGAACCCTCCATCTCTATGAGACCCCCCCCACCCCATAGGACCCCAGATCCCTACGGGCCCCCCCATTCCTATAAACCCCCCCCCACCCCATGAGACCCCCCCATCCCTATGAGACCCCCTACCCCATAAACCCCCCCCCATACCTATGAGACCCCCCCACCCCATAGAACGCCCCCCCCCCACAGGACCCCCCATCCCTATGGGATCCCCCAGCCCCATAGAACCTTACAAGACCCCCTCATCCCTATAAGACCCCTCCCCCCCTCCCTACGGAACCCCCCCGCCCCCCCACCCCATAGGACCCCCCCCATCTCTATGAGACCCCCCCACCCCTATGGAAGCCCCCCATCCCTACAAGGCCCCCCATCCCTATAAGACCCCCCCACTCCTCCTCCTCGCCCCCCCCCCAACCTCCACCCCCTCCCCCCAACCCGGAGCCCCCCCCACCCCCCCCCACAAATCGCTTCCCCCCCCGCCCTCCCCCCACTCCCGCCCCTCCCCCCCCACTTCTCCTCGCCCCCCTCCTCCCCTCCCCCCCTCCCCCCCCACTCCTTCTCCTCCCCCCCACTTCTCCTCCCCCCCCCACTTCTCCTACCCCCCCTCCCCCGATATCCTCCTCCCCTCCCTCCTCCCCTCCCCCCGTCCCCCCCACTTCTCCTACCCCCCCCATATCCTCCTGCCCCCCATCCTCCCCTCCCCCCCCACTTCTCCTACCCCCCTCTTCCTCCCCCCCATCCTCCCCTCTCCCCCCTTGCCCCATTCCTCCTCGCCCCCCCTCCTTCCCTCCCCCCCCACTTCTCCTTCCCCCCCCACTTCTCCTACCCCCCCTTCCTCCCCCCCCACTTCTCCTATCCCCCCCCATATCCTCCTGCCCCCCACTCCTCCTCCTCCCCCTCCTCCCCCCCCCACTTCTCCTACCTCCCCGCATCCTCCCCTCCCCCCCCTCCTTCCCTCCCCCCCTTCCTCCCCCCCCCACTTCTCCTACCCCCCCCATATACCTACCCCCCCTCCCCCCCTCGCCCCCCCCCCCCCCCGCTGACCGGTGGAGTTTTTGCGCTTCTTGCGGTAGGAGCCGAGGATGGCGCGGGGGGAGGTGGCCAAAGCCTGCAGGGTGGGGGAGGGCAGCACTTCCTCGGGCCGGAACTCGGGCAGCTCCGCGAAGCGCTCCTCGAAGTCCACCTCCGACAGAACCCTGCGGGGGGGCACGGCTCACAGACCCCCCCCCGGAAACCCCGACGGACGGCAGCCCCCCCCCCACCAGGGGAGGCGCAATGGGAGCCCCCCTAAGGGACCCCCGTTGGGATGGGACCCCCCTAAGGGACCCCCATTTGGAGGGACCCCCCCCAAGGGACTCCCATTATGATGGGACCCCCCCCAATGGACCCCCAAAAGACAGACCCCCCCCCCCATAATGAAACACAATGGAGAAACCCCCCCCTAAAAGACCCCCATTGGGATGGGACCCCCCCTAAGGGACCCCCGTTGGGATGGGACCCCCCCCTAAGGGACCCCCATTATGAGGGGACCCCCCCCTAAAGGACCCCCGTTGGGATGGGACCCCCCCTAAGGGACCCCCAAAAGACAGACCCCCCCCCGCCCCCCCAATAAGGAAACACAATGGAGAAGACCCCCCCCTAAAAGACCCCCGTTGGGATGGGACCCCCCCTAAGGGACCCCCATTATGAGGGAACCCCCCTAAAGGACCCCCGTTGGGATGGGACCCCCCCCTAAGGGACCCCCAAAAGACAGACCCCCCCTCAATAAGGAAATACAATAGGGAAACCCCCCCCTAAAGGACCCCCATTGGAAGGAGACCCCCCCTAAGGGACCCCTAAAAGGAGAGGACCCCCCCCAGGGACCCCCCCAAAAGACAGACCCCCCCCTGCCCCCCCAATAATGAAACACAATGGAGAAGACCCCCCCCCTAAAAGACCCCCGTTGGGATGGGACCCCCCCTAAGGGACCCCCAAAAGACAGACCCCCCCCCATAACGAAACACAATGGAGAAGACCCCCCCTAAAAGACCCCCATTGGGATGGGACCCCCCCTAAGGGACCCCCGTTAGGAGGGGACCCCCCTGAAAGACCCCCCCCCAGGGACCCCCATTAGGAGGGGACCCCCCCCTTAAGGGACCCCCAAAAGACAGACCCCCCCCCAATAAGGAAATACAATAGGGAAGACCCCCCCCTTAAGGACCCCCATTGGAAGGAGACCCCCCCTAAGGGACCCCTAAAAGGAGAGGACCCCCCCCCAAGGGACCCCCAAAAGACCCCCCCATTACCCTCCCCCAAAATCACCCCCCCATAGAGACCCCCCCATCCCATAGAGACCCCCAACCCCCCCCATAAATCACCCCCCCATAGAGACCCCCATAAACCCCCCCATATTTACCCCCCCCCAAACCCTCCCCATGCCCCCCCCCCGACGGACCCCCAACCCCCCCATTCCCCCCCCCCAAAATCACCCCTCCCATAGAGACCCCCAACCCCCCCATATCCCCCCCCCCAATTCACCCCCCATAGGGACCCCCAAACCCTCCCCATGCCCCCCCCCGACGGACCCCCAACCCCCCCCATTCCCCCCCCCCAAAATCACCCCCCCCATAGAGACCCCCAACCCCCCCCCCCCACATCACCCCCCCCAGAGACCCCCCCCAATTTCCCCCCCCCCCACTCACTTGTCCACAGAGTCGAACGTCTTTTTCAGGGGGGGGGGCCGCACCTTCACTTTCTTTCCCCCCCCCCCCTCTTTCCTGTCCCCCCCCTCGTTGGCAGCGGTGGGGGGGGGCGGCGCTGGGCCCGGGGGGGGGGCGGAGGTTCGGGTTTGTGTCCCCCCCCCTCCCCCCCCAACCACCAAACCTCCCCCTTCTGGGGGGGGGGCGGAGGATGAGGAGGGGCCGGAGGGGGGGGGGGCTTCGAGGCGCCAATCGGGGGAGGCCTGGGGGGGGGGGGGCAGTGATTATTATTGGGGGGGGGGGGGGGAGGTGATTATTGAAGGGGGGGTTATGGGGGGGGGGGTCAGTGATTGGGGGGGGTAAATGGGGGGGTTATGGGGGGGTCAGTGATGGGGGGGTAAATGAAGGATTCTGGGGGGGGCAGTGATGTGGGGGGGGATAAAGGAGGGGTTATGGGGGGGGCAGTGATGTGGGGGGGCAGTGATTATTGGGGGGGGCGGTGATTATTGAAGGGGGGGTTATGGGGGGGTCAGTGATTGGGGGGGTAAATGGGGGATTCTGGGGGGGGGCAGTGATGTGGGGGGATAAAGGGGGGGTTTTGGGGGGGGGCAGTGATTATTGGGGGGGGCGGTGATTATTGAAGGGGGGGTTATGGGGGGGGGTCAGTGATTGGGGGGGGTAAATGGGGGGGTTACGGGGGGGGCAGTGATGGGGGGGATAAAGGGGGGGTTTTGGGGGGGGGCAGTGATTATTTGGGGGGGGGTCAGTGATTGGGGGGGTAAATGAAGGATTCTGGGGGGGGCAGTGATGTGGGGGGGGGTAAAGGGGGGGGTTATGGGGGGGGTCAGTGATATGGGGGGGGAAAAAAGGGGGGGTTATGGGGGGGGTCAGTGATTGGGTGGGGGGGTTTAAAGGGGGGGTTATGGGGGGGTAGAGGGGGGATCGGTGATACGGGGGGGTTAAGGGGGGGGGCAAAGGAGGTGATAGAGAATAAATGGGGGGGGGGTCATTGATTTTAGGGGGGTAAAAGGGGGGGGTTATTGGGGGGGGGGGGCACTCACCGTGTCGGCGCCGCCCCCGGTTGGGGGGGGGCTGTGGGGGGGGCCGTCGTCGCTCCAAGGTTCAGCGCCGGGTGGGGAGGAGGAGGAGGAGGGGGGGGGCGGGGGGGGGGGGAGAGGCGGCGGCGGCGGCGGGGGGGGGCAACGAGGAGGAGGAGGAGGAGGAGGAGGAGGAGGGGGGAGGAGGGGGGGGGGAAGCGATTTGTGGGGGGGGCGGGGGGGGGTCCGGGTTGGTGGGAGGGGGGGGAGGTGGGGGGGGGCGAGGAGGTGGGGCTGGGGGGGGGGGTCCTTCGTAGCTGCCCACGGGGATGGAGGCGATGGCGGCCTTCACTTTGTGGGGGGGGCGAGGCGGGCGGGGGGGGCGCGCTGTAAAATTTGGGGGGAGGGGGGCAGACAGTGGGCGGGGCTCAGCGCTCCACCGAAGCCCCGCCCACTTCCCTAAAACCACGCCCCCAGCTCTTAGCCCCGCCCCCCTTTGGGGGTTGGTTGGTCATCTACAGCCCCGCCCCCCCCACCAGCTCAAAAGCCCCGCCCCTCTCCTCCCATTGGCTGCTTCCCCATAGGCCCCGCCCCCATTCGAACCCTCCCCTCCCATTGGCTCCTTCCCCATAGGCCCCGCCCCCGTTCTACCCCTCTCCTCCCCTCCCATTGGCTCCTTCCCCATAGGCCCCGCCCCCGTATACACTCCATACACCCCCCTCCCATTGGCTCTTCCTACCGTAGCCCCGCCCTTTAGAATCCCTCCCCTCCCATTGGCTCTTCCTTCCATAGCCCTGCCCCATAACCACACCCCTTACGATCCACCCTTCCCATTGGCTCCTCCCCCTTAGGCCCCGCCTCCGCTCCTGGAACCCTTATTGGCTGTTCATCACATAGCCCCGCCCCCACAACCCCACCCCTCTCTCATTGGCTCCTTCCCCTTAAGCCCCGCCCCTACCTGGCACGCCCGGCGCTGTGGCTCCGCCCCCTTTGGGCAGAATGGGCGGAGCCGGAGGTGCTGCGGTGGGCGGGGCTTGGGGGGCGGAGCCAGCCACGCTGTAGACCAATCCGGGCGCGGGGGCGGAGCCGGGGGCGGAGCCGGGGGGGCCGGGATAAATGGCGGCGATGACGGCCCCCCCCGAGGCGGGGGGCAGCTGGGGGGGGGGGCAGCGAGGAGACCCCGACCGGGGTGGGGCCCAGCAGGGAGCTCTGCCCTATTGGGGGGGGGGGGCACAATATGGAGGGGGGGTTCGGGACCCCCAGCTGTGCCCCCCCCCCCATTCATAAACCCACCCACATTTGTGCCCCCCCCCATATCACCCCCCTTTATGGCCCCATTTGTGCCCCCCCCCCCCATATCTGAAACCCCTTTTGTGCCCCCCCCATATAACCCCCCCCATTTGTGCCCCCCATATAAACCCCCCCATACGACCCCCCCTACTTTGCGTCCCCCCCATATAATCCCCCCCCATCACCCCCTATATATAAACCCCCCCCCCCCAAATTTATGCCCCCCCCCCCCTTACCGGGCAGCAATGGTTGCACAATGGTTGGCCCCCCCCCGAGGGCGGCGAATCCCAGAGCCATGGGGGGGTTGACGTAGGCTGCGGTTGGGGGGGGGGGCGCTGCAGCTGTGGGGGGGGCTGTGGGGGGGGGGCCGGTGGGGCCGGGCTGTAAGGGGGGGCCCGGGGGGGTGACGTAGGCGATGCGAGCCGAAGGAGGAAGAAGAACTTTTGGGGGGGGGGCGGCGGCCGGCGCTGCCCCCCCCCCGGTACTGCTGGGGGTCGGGGGGGGCACGACGGGAACGGGGCTGAGCTGGATCAGCTGTAAAGGGGGGGGGACAAAAGGTTAATTGGGGGGGGTCAAAAGGTTAATTGGGGGGGGCATAAGGGAATAGGGGGATCTATGGGGTAAATAACGGGGGGGGGCACAGTGTTAATTGGGGGGGGTGTAAGGGGATAAAGGGATTCTATGGGGTAAATAATGGGGGGGGCACAGAAGGTTAATTGGGGGGGGGGGCATAAGGGAATAGGGTGATCTAGGGGGTAAATAACGGGGGGGGGGCACAAAAAGGTAATTGGGGGGGGGGGCGTAAGGGGTTGGGGAGGTTCTATGGGATAAATAATGGGGGGGGGGTCACATAAGGTTAATTGGGGGGGGGGGCGTAAGGGAATAGGGGGATCTATGGGGTAATGGGGGGGGCACAGAAGGTTAATTGGGGGGGGCTGTAAGGGGATAGGGGGGTTCTATGGGGTAAATAGCGGGGGGGGGCACAGAGGATTAATTGTGGGGGGGGAGGGGATAAAGGGATTCTATGGGCTAAATAATGGGGGGGGCACAATGTTAATTAGGCTGGGGGGGTAATGGGATAAGAGAATTCTATGGGGCGTTATGGAATAAATAACGGGGGGGGGGCATAATGTTAATTGGGGGGGGTCCATAAATGGATCTAGGAGATCTATGGGGTAAATTATGGGGGGGGGGACCACAGAGCGTTAATTGGGGGGGGGCGTAAGGGGATAGGGGGGTTCTATGGGGTAAATAACGAGGGGGGGGCACAGCGTTAATTGGGGGGGGGGCATAAGGGGATACAGGGATTCTATGGGGGTAAATAAGGGGGGGTCCATGGGGGGGGGGGGTCTCTAGGGGAAGCCATGGAGGTCTATGGGGTTTCTATGGGGGGGCCATGGGGTAACGGAAGGGGGGGGGCACTGACCTTCCCAGCGGGGGGGGCGGAGCTGTGGGCAGCGCGGGGGGGGCCGGGGGGGGCAACGGGCACCAAAACCTTCCCTGGGAGCACCGGGGGGGCGGCCTGGGCTGGGGGGGGGAGGAGGAGGGGTCAAAATAAGCCCCGCCCACTGCATATAGCCCCGCCCCTTTAAGTACACACAGTCGGAAAGCCCCGCCTACTTAGGCGGAGCCCCGCCCCCTTTCTGTAGCCACGCCCTTTCACAGTAGACACGTGGCATTTGCATAGCCCCGCCCAATTAGACGTAGCCCCGCCCCCTTTCCGCAGCCACGCCCGTTTTCCCAATAGACACGCGTCATTTGCATAGCCCCGCCCACAAGCCAAATCCTCATTTCCATAGCCCCGCCTACTTCGCGCAGAACCCCGCCCCTCCCCAGCGGCCCCGCCCACTTTCAGACGTCATTTCCATAGCCCCGCCCACTAACGCTAAACCCCGCCCCTTTCCATAGCCGTGCCCTTTCCCAACAGACGCGTCATTTGCATAGCCCCGCCTCCGCCCCTTATTTCCATAGCCCCGCCTACTTCACGCAGAACCCCGACCCTCTCCTGCGGCCCCGCCCACTTTCAGAAGCCATTTCCATAGCCCCGCCCACTACCGCTAAACCCCGCCCCCTTCTGTATCCCTGCCCACTTTCCCAATAGACACGCGTCATTTGCATAGCCCCGCTCACAAGCCGCACCCTCCCTTTCCATAGCCCCGCCTACAACCGCTAAACCCCGCCCCTCGCCCGCAGTCCCGCCCACTCCCTCGCCGCCTCATTTCCATAGCCCCGCCCACATCCCCCGCAGCCCCGCCCCCCTCCAGCAACCGCAGCCCTTTAGGCATAGCCCCGCCCACACCGCCATAGCCCCGCCCCCTCCTCCCGTAACCCCGCCCCCTCACCTTTAGGGGCGGGGCCTCCTTGTACCGCCATCACTTTCCCATTGCCGGGGGGGGGCAGGGCGAAATGAACCCCCCCGCCCCCCCCCACCGTGTGGGGCACAACGGCGGCGGCGTTGGGGGGGGCGGAGGCGGCGTTGGGGGGGGCGTGGGGGTGGGGAGGTGGGGGGGGGGCAGCCCCACCACCCGCCCCCCCCCCGCTTTTGGCAGCAGCGTTTTGGGGGGGGGCGGGGGGGGGCAGAGGCAAAGCGTGGGGCAGAGTGGGGAGGATGTACTGAACCTGAGCCACCGCCCCCCCCCCACCGACTTTGGGGGCGGCGGCGCCGTGGGGTTGGGGGGGGGGGGGGGGCAGGAGGCCCAGAGAAGCTTGCGATGGGGGGGGGGCGGCGGTGGGGGGGGGCAGGGGGCCGTTAGGACCCCCCCCCCCGATGTTACCGCTCGCCGACCCCCCCCCCCCACCAGCGGAAGCCGAGCCCCCCCCCCCGGGAATAAAGTGCACGGCGGCGGGGGGGGGCAAAGCGGCGCCGTGGGGCAGAACGGCCACGGGGGGGGGTTGGACCGTAGCTCCCCCCCCCCCACCGCCGTAACCCCCCCCCAAAACCACCACCGCGCCGCCGCCGCCCCCCCCCCCCATTTTAGGCTCCGGGGGGGCCGAGGAAGGGGGGGGCACGGCACGACCCCCCCCCAACATCACCGGCGCCCCCCCCACGGCGGTTGGGTTGGGGGGGTCCGGGTTACCGCCGCCCCCCCCTCCCCCGCTGTCAGCCCTTTTACGTCGGGGGGCGGCCCCCCCCCCACACCCCACCCCCCCCCCAGCCGACCCCCCCGCGTCGAAACGTTTGGTCGGGGGCGTGGATGGGGGGGGGCGCGGGGGGGGCGCCGCTGCAACCGCTCCTCCTCCACCCCCCCCCACCGTTGAAGAGGATGGGGGGGGCGTTCGGTACGAGGGGGGGGCGGCGGGGGGGTCCTGGGGAGGATCCAAATCCGGGGGGGGGCGCGGAGGGAACAGCTTCCGGGGGAAGGCCTAAAAAAATAAATGGGGGGGGGGGGGGGAAGAAAATGGGGGGGGGGGGCGTTGGGGGCGGCCCCATAGAGGCAAACCTGCCCCCCACTTCCCCCCCCCCCGAAATCCCAACCCTGCCCCACAACCCCCCCAATGCAGCCCCCCCCCCAGCCCCATAGAATCCCATAGACCCCCCCCCCACAACCCCACAGCCCCATAGGATCCCACAGTGCCCCCCCACCCCATAGAATCCCATAGACCCCCACCCCCACCCCACAGCCCCACAGGATCCCATAGACCCTCCCCCATAGGATCCCATAGTGCCCCCCCGCCCCATAAAATCCCATAAACCCCCCCCCACCTCACAGCCCCATAGGATCCCATAGTGCCCCGCCATCCCATAGCCTCCCCCCCCACCCCATAAAATCCCATAGACCCCCCCCCCACCCCACAGCCCCATAGGATCCCATTGTGCCCCCCCACCCCATAAAATCCCATCGCCCCCCCACCCCACAGGATCCCCTAGTGCCCCCCCCACCCCATAGAATTCCATAGACCCCCCCCCCCACCCCACAGCCCCATAGGATCCCATAGTGCCCCCCCACCCCATAAAATCCCATTGACCCCCCCCCACCCCACAGCCCCATAGGATCCCATAGTGCCCCCCACCCCATAGAATCCCATACACCCCCCCCCCACCTCACAGCCCCATAGGATCCCATAGAACCCCCCCACCCTCCTCACAGGATCCCATTGTGCCCCCCACCCCATAACCCCCCCCCCCCGCCCCATAAAATCCCATTGACCCCCCCCCACCCCACAGCCCCATAGGATCCCACATTGCCCCCCCCACCCCACAGAATCCCATAGACACCCCCCCCCACCCCACAGCCCCATAGCATCTCTCATGGCCCCCCCACCCCATAGAATCCCATAGACCCCCCCCCCTCCGCCCCACAGGATCCCGCCGTGCCCCCCCACCTGCCCCCCCCCGTCGCTGTCGCTGTCGCTGACTCGCTGCTCTTTGCACTTCAGGTCGATGTCCGTGGGGGGGGGAAACCCGTCATCAGCTGGGGGGGGCCACAATGGGGGGGGGTGTCAGTGCTGTACCCCCCCCGGAAGGAAAAGGGGGGGATGGGGGGGTCATTTATGGGGAGATTGGGGGGGTCTTTTGGGGGGGGAAGGTTTATGGGGGGTGTAATTAGAGATGAGATGGGGGGGTCGTTTTGTGGGGGGGGCAATGAGGGGCCGGTCTGGGGGGGGTCGGTATGGGGGCACGGTTTGGGGAGAGGGCAAATAGGATTTCTATTGGTAGAGTCATTTTGAAGGGGGGGGGGTCGTTTGCGAGGGGGGGGGCAATTAGAGGTCAGGTGGGGGGGTCGTTTGGGGGGGGGGGGCGATGGGGGCAATAAGGGCTTGGCGTGGGGTTGGGGGGGGCAATGAGGGTGGCAGTTTGGGGGGGGGGTCATTTGAATCTCATTTGAGGCTTTATTGGGGGGGGGGTGGGGGGCGTTCATTTGGGGGGGGGTGTTAATTTGGGGGGGGGGTAATTTGGGGGGGGGTCACCCACCGATGACGTCATCGTCCCCCTCCTCACAAATCACCATCCGCTCCTCGTCGCTCGTCAGCTCCTCGCTCTGCGCCCGGGGGGGGGCGGCGGCGGCGCGGGGGGGGGGCAACGGGGGGGGAGGGGGGGGCAAAGGGCGGGGGGAGGGGCCGGGGTAAGGAGGAGCCCCCCCCCCAGATTTGGAACCGGAGAACGGGGGAGGGGCGGAGCACAGCTGGAAAGAGGGGAAGGGGGGGGGGTTTAAAACCACGTGTTGGAGGCGCAAGCCACGCCCACTTCCACAAGCCACGCCCCCTTTCCACGCAAGCCACGCCCATTCCTGTTGTTTCCCCTTTCCCCCTAAGCCCGCCCCCTTCCTGAAGCCACGCCCCCTTCCGCAAACCCCGCCCACTCAGCTACAGGCTCTTCCTTAAGCCCCGCCCCCTCGCGCTAAGCCCCGCCCACACGCCAAGCCCCGCCCATACGCCGCACCGCCTTAAAGCCCACCTTAATTAAGCCCCTCCCCTCGTTATTCCCCCTGCAATTCAAAGCCCACCCTAATTAAGCCCCTCCCCTCATTAACTCCCCCGCAATTAACGCCTCCCCTCATTAGCGACCCGCCAATTAACGCTCCCCCCCCCAACCGATGAGCCCCCATCCTTCGTTAACTCTCCCCCCAAAACTCCTCCCAATTAACAACCCCCACCCCAATTTAAACCCCTTCCCATTAACACCCCCACAATTAACAACGCCCCTCCCCAATTACACCCCCCCCCCCCAATTAACCCCGCCCTAATTAACGCCCCCCCCCACCTGTCCCATCTCAGGCACTCCGCTGTGTGAGAACGCCCTGGGCCGGGGCTGCGCTGCGCTTCCCCCTCCCACCACTGGGGGGCGCTCACCGGGGGCGGAAATTGCAGCCCCCCCCGCTCTGAGCTCGGGGGGGTCCGCACCTGGGGGGGGGGGGGGTCGTTAATTGTGGAGCAGCGATTGGGGGGGGGGTGGGGTGAGATAAGGGGGGGGAAAAATGCAGGGGGGAGCAATATAGGGGAGTTATGGGGGTCTATGGAAAGACTGGGGGGTCTGTGGGGGGGGTTATGGGGGGGCTACGGGGGACAATGGGGGTCTATGGGGGGGGTACAAGGGACAATGGGGGTCTATGGGGGGGGCTATGGGGGTCTATGGGGGGGTTATGGGGGGACCACAGGGGACAATGGGGGTCTATGGGGGTCTATGGGGGGGTTGTAGCGGACAATGGGGGGGGCTATGGGGGTCTACGGGGGGAGCTATAGGGGACAATGGGGGTCTATGGGGGGGTTATGGGGGGGGCCACAGGGGACAATGGGGGTCTATGGGGGGGTTACAGGGGACAATGGGGGTCTATGGGGGGGGCTATGGGGGTCTATGGGGGGGTTATGGGGGGGCCATAGGGGACAATGGGGGTCTATGGGGGTCTATGGGGGGAGCTATAGGGCACAATGGGGGTCTATGGGGGGGTTATGGGGGGGCCACAGGGGACAATGGGGGTCTATGGGGGTCTATGGGGGGGTTACAGGGGACAACGGGGGTCTATGGGGGGGGCTATGGGGGTCTACGAGAGTCTATGGGGGGGCCACAGGGGACAATGGGGGTCTATGGGGAGGGGCTATAGGAACAATGGGGATCTATGGGGGTCTATGGGGGGGTTATAGGGGACAATGGGGGTCTATGGGGTTCTATGGGGGGGAGGCTATAGGGGTCTATGGGGGGGCCGACAGGGAACAATGGGGATCTATGGGGGGGGGGTCTATGTGGGTCTATGTGGGTCTATGGGGGGGGCTATAGGGGTCAATGGGGGTGTATGGGGGGGGCCATAGGGGTCTATGTGGGTCTATGGGGGGGGCTATAGGGGTCAATGGGGGTCTATGGGGGGGTTCCCACCTGCGGGGGGGGCGGTCTCAGACATGCTGCGCTCTCGGGGTTCTTTGGGGGGGGGTCCCCCGCCGCCCCCCCCCGGCGCTTTGGGGTCGGACCCCGATTTCTTGCGGTCCTTATTGCACCACTTCCAGTCCGGGTGGGCTTTAAAATGAGCCTCCTTCACCTGGGGGGGGGGCACAGCATAAGGACCCCCCCAGGACCCCCCTATAACACCCCCAGGATCCACCACAACACCCCCAGGACCCCCAATAACCCCCCCAACCCCCCTCAGACCCACAATACCCCCCCCAGGACCCCCTATAACCACCCCGGGACCCCCAAGCCCCCCCTGGACCCCCCCAAGCCCCCCCAGGACCCCCCAGGACCCCCACCTGGAAGGCCAGGTCATGCTACTGCTGCTTCTTATGGGCTCCCATACCCCCATAATCCCCCCATAACCCCCCCAGGACCCCCCATAACCCCTCCATGACCCCCAATAACCCCCCCAGGACCCCCCCAGGACCCCCCAGGACCCCCACCTGGAAGGCCAGGTCGTGGTACTGCTGCTTCTAATGGGCTCCCATACCCCCAGGACCCCCATAACCCCCCCAGGACCCCCAATAACCCCCCCAGGACCCCCCCAGGACCCCCACCTGGAAGGCCAGGTCGTGGTACTGCTGCTTCTCCCGTGCTCCCATACCCCCATAACCCCCCAGGACCCCCAATAACCCCTCCATGACCCCCAGTAACCCCCCAAATCCCCCCAGGACCCCCACCTGGAAGGCCAGGTCGTGGTACTGCTGCTTCTTATGGGCTCCCATACCCCCACGACCCCCATAACCCCCCCAGGACCCCCCATAACCCCTCCATGACCCCCAGTAACCCCCCAAATCCCCGGAGGACCCCCACCTGGAAGGCCAGGTCGTGGTACTGCTGCTTCTCCCGCGCTCCCAAGGCGTACCACCACTCGCCCAGGATCTTGCTGACGGTGCGGTTGTCCTGGTTCGGGTGCCGTTGGTGCACCAGGGCCCGGTGCCTTTTGCTGAAGATCATGAAGGCGTTCATGGGCCGCCGGATGTGGTCCTTCTCCCTCTGGGGGGGAGGTGGGGGGTGGGGGGCGGGGCGTGGGTGGGCGTGGCCAAGCGTTGGACACGCCCACAAAGAGGGGAGGGGGCAGCAGTGGTGGGGAAAGGGGAATGGGAGTGGAGGGGGAGGGCGCTGGGGGCGGGGTTTTGCGGTGGACACGCCCACAAAGGGGCGGGGCTTCGTGGTGGACACGCCCACAAAGAGGGGAGGGGGGGCAGTGGTGGGGAATGGGAGCGGAGGGGGGGCGCTGGGGGCGGGGCTTCGTGGTGGACACGCCCACAAAGAGGGGAGGGGGCAGCAGTGGTGGGGAACGGGGAATGGGAGCAGAGGGGGGAGCCGTGGGGGCGGGGTTTCACGGTGGGCACGCCCACAAAGGGGCGGGGCTTCGTCGTGGACACGCCCACAGGGTCCCACAATGAAATACGAGGAATGGATGGGGAAAGGAATGGGGGCGGGGCTTGGCAGACTCGCCCACAAAAGGGGCGTGGCTTATTATTGGAAACGCTCACAGGGTCCCACAATGGAGTACGAGGAATGGATGGGGAAAGGGAGGGGTGGGGCTTGGCGGTGGGCACGCCCACAAAGGGGCGTGGCTTCATGGTGGACACGCCCACAGGGTCCCACAATGGGGCACAAGGAATGGGTGGGGAATGGGGGCGGGGCTTTGTGGTGGACACGCCCACGAAGGGGCGTGGCTACACTGCAGGTGTTGATGAAAGTGGGCGTGGCTTCGTGTGGACACGCCCAGTTGGGGGAGGAGTCATACATAATAGCGACCTATGAATGGCCATAGAATTGGGGGTGGGGTCACATAGGGCAAAAGGGGGCGTGGCTTCCCGTTGGACCCGCCTACAAAGGGGTGGGGTTATAAGCGCGGATACGGGGGGCGTGGCTTTGTAAGATAGGAACCCAAAGGGGGGAGGGGGGGGGCGTGGCTTCGTGCTCGGCCCCGCCCACCTTGCTGGGGCTCCGCCCCTCTTTGTCCCCCTCCCTGGGCAGGGCGCTCAGCGATTGGGTGCGGCGCTTCCCGGGGGGGAGGGGCAGCGGCAGCTCGGGGGGAACGATGGACAGAAACCTATTTGGGGGGGGAGAGAGGGGGAAACAACAACCATGAGCCCCCCGCCCCCCCCTCCCCCAACAGCTCTCCATTACCCACCCCACAGAACGCCCTGTGACCCCCCCTCCCCCTCCCACCCCAACTGCAGCCCCCCCCCCAACTTAAGGCCCCTCCAGGACCACCTCCCACCACCAGGACCCCCCCAGACCCCACACCTCAATGTCACCCCTCCCCCCACCCCAACTGCAGCCCCCCCACTCCAGGACCACCTCCCACCACCAGGACCCCCCCGTGACCCCCCCAGACCCCACACCTCAATGTCACCCCTCCCCCCACCCCAACTAAGACCCCAACTGCAGCCCCCCCACTCCAGGACCACCTCCCACCACCAGGACCCCCCCGTTACCCCCCCAGACCCCACACCTCAATGTCACCCCTCCCCCCACCCCAACTAAGACCCCAACTGCAGCCCCCCCCCAACTTAAGGCCCCTCCTGGACCACATCCCACCACCAGGACCCCCCCAGACCCCACACCTCAATGTCACCCCCACCCCACCGAGACCCCCCCCCCTACCAAGACCCCCCCTCAAAACCCCCCCACCCCCATTTATTCACCCCACAACCTGTGCCCCCCCATCACCCCTCTCCCCCCCCATTCCCTCCCACGACCTCCAGTGACCCCACTTCCCCCCGACCCCCAGTGACCCCCCCCCTCCCACTCCCCATACCCCCCCCCCCCCAGTTCCCCCCCCCACGCCCCCCCCCCAACTGACGCATCATCATGGTCGCTCTCAGTCTCGCTGTCGAGCCGGGGGGGTCCCGGCGCCGCCTCCTCCTCCTGGGAGGGACCCCCGGCGGGGGGGGGCAACGCAGGGGGGGCGGCTGGGGGGGGGCTGTCGGGTCGTGCTGCCGCCCCTCCCCCACTTCGGCCCGGTTCCGGACCCCCAATGGGAGCTTCGGGGGCGGCCGCCTCGGGGGGCTCTGAAAATGATTGGGGGGGGGGTCAGGAGGCGGGGCTTGGGGATGGGGGCGGGGCTTCAGCAGGGGGAAGAGCCTGTAGTTGTAGGAGAAGCTTCGGCAGGGGGCGGGGCTTTGGGTTCGGGGGCGGAGCTTCAGAAGGGGGCGTGGCTTTGGGATCGGGGCGGAGCTTCAGCAGGGGGCGGGGCTTCGGGCCAAGTATCGGGGGGGGCTTTAGGATCGGGGCGGAGTTTCAGCATGGGGCGGGGCTTTGGGATCGGGGGTGGAGCTTCAGCAGGGGGCGGGAATTTGGGATCGGGGCGGAGCTTCAGCAGGGGGCGGGGCTTTGGGATCGGGGGCGTGGCTTTGGGATCGGGGCGGAGCTTCCGCAGGGAGCGGGGCTTCGGGCTGAGCATCAGCAGGGGGCGGGGCTTTGGGATCGGGGCGGAGCTTCAGCAGGGGGCGGGACTTTGGGATAGGGGGCGTGGCATCTGGATAGGGGTGGGGCTTGAGTAGGGGGCGGGGCATCAGCACGTGGGCGGGGCTTCAGTAGATTATGGAGTGAACAGCTGGGGCTTGGTGACGGGGCGGTGCTTCAGGAGGGGGCGGGGCTTCGGGCTCGGGGGCGGAGCATCAGCGGGGGGCGGGGCTTAGATCTGCGTGGGCGGGGCTTCGCTGTTGTGGCTGTGGGCGGGGCTTTGGCACTGGGCGGGGCTTAGGTCTGTAGGGGCGGAGCATGCAATAGGTGCATGCGGACAGGGGGCGTGGCTTAGAGCCTGGGGGTGGAGCTTGTGTTGCGGGGGCGGTGCTTAGAGCCTGGGGGCGGGGCTCGGAACACGGGGCCGGGCCTTACCCTTGCTCTGATTGGCCGCAGCCGGGTGAGTGACGGGCTGGTGGCCCTCTGGCGGCTGCGGGGCGGAGTCGGGTTGTGAGGGAGCGAGGAACGGGACGAGGGAATGCCACGGGAATACGGCCACCGAGCGCGGCTCCACATTGGTCCACACTGCGGGTGGCGATAGAGACGCTTATCGCGACATGTCCCCGCTGTATCGCGACATAAAGCCGAGGTATCTCCGCTTATCGCGATACGCGGGCACTGCATTATGTTGTACATCCTATATATCGCTACGTGTCGCAACGGACGTCGGTTGTATCTCAATATATACACAACATATTGCTGTTTATCACGACGAAGATCCCCTAAATCACGTTTACCCTGAATATCTTCACCTAAATTGATGTTTACTCAATTTATCACCACCTATCACAACGCACACACAATATATCGCGATATAAGCCTAACGTATTATTATTTACCGCAACGTAAACCCAACGCATCACTACTTATCGCAACATAAAACCACTCTACCCCAACTTACTGCAATATACGTCCAATAAACCACAACTCACCGCGACGTACGTCCAACTCACAGCAACTTATTGGAGTACAAGCCTTACATATCGCAACCTATCGCAATACATATTCACAATCCAGTAACCTGTCCTGACGTAAACCCACCACACAACAATGTATCATGACACGTGCTCAACATACAGCAACCCATCGCGATATGTACCTGATGCGCGCCCACCGTACAACTACCTATCACAACATGTACGCGACATAGTGCAGCTCGTTATGATATTCACCTGGTGTATGACATCCTATTGCAACATATACCCAGCGTATCACTATTTATCGTGATGCAAACCCAACATATAGTAACATTGTTATGTATACCTCCAATGCTATAGGTCATCGCACTATATTCCTAATATATCGCGATATAGTTCCATTGCATTACAACTTATCACGACATAAACGCAATTTACCACAACTTAACACAACATCTACCAAGTACACTACAGCTTATTGCGATATATACCCAATATAACTCATCCTATCGCAACTCAACCCCAATCTACCAGTTTATCACGATATACCCCCATAAACCATCATCTAACCAGACAGATAACCAAAATACCACAACCTATCACAACATACACCCAACCTATTGCGACACAAACCCAACACAACGTGAAACGTCGCCGTGTATACTCAACCTACCGCGACATATCGCGACATATCGCGACATATTGCGACATACGCTCACTACACTGCAACTCACCACCGACATTCTCAATCTACCCCCCCCCTCCCCCCCGACAGCCTCAGGACCCCTCACCCCCCCCCACTTCCCCCCAGCCCCCCCCATTTCCCCCCAATTCCCCTCCCAACCCCCCCCAACGCCCCCCCGATTCCCCCCCCCCCCCCCCGAATTCCCCTCAGCCCCCCCCAACTCCCTCCATTCCCCCCCCCCCAGTTCCACTCAGGACCCCCCAACCTTCCCCATTTTCCTCTCAGACCCCCCCCCCCCCCAATTCTCATGAAGACCCCTCAGCCCCCCCCGCTTCCCCCCTTTATTTCCCCAATTCCCCCCCATCAGCCCCCAGGACCCCCCCCCCCAAACCCCCCCAAAATCCCCCATCCCCCCCTTTATTCCCCTCAAGACCCCCCCCCACCCCCCCCAATTCCTCTCAGGACCCCCCCAACCCCCCTTATTCCTCTCACAACCCCCCCATTTCCCCTCAAAAACCCCAAATCCCCCCCACTCCCCCCCCCCCAAATTCCCCTCAGGACCCCCCCCCATCCCCCTTTAAACCCCACACGACCCTCCAGCCCCCCCCATTTCCCCCCTTTATTCCCCTCAAGACCCCCCATGCCCCCCCCAATTCCCCTCATGACCCCCCCATCCCCCTTTAAACCCCCCCAGGACCCCCCCCCGTCCCTTTAAACCCCCTCAGGACCCTTCAACCCCCCCCCATTTCCTCCCTTTACTCCCCCCAACCCCCCCTATTAAATCCTATTTCCCCCCAAACACCCCCCCACTCCCCCCCCATAATCCCCCCCCATCCCTTTAAACCCCACACGACCCTTCAAACCCCCCCATTTCCCCCTTTCACTCCCCCCAACCCCCCCATTAACCTCTACTTCCCCCCAAAACCCCCCACTCCCCCCCCCAAAAATCCCCCCCCCGTCCCTTTAAACCCCACAAGGACCCTTCAACCCCCCCATTTCCCCTCTTTACTCCCCCCAACTCCCCCCCAAACCCCTATTAACCCTCAAGACCCCCCCCCACAATCCCCCCCCATCCCTTTAAACCCCACACGACCCACCCCCCCTCAATTTCCCCCCTTTATCCCCCCAACCCCCCCCATTAACCCCTATTTCCCCCCTTTATCCCCCCCAATCCCCCCCCCAACCCCCTTTAACCCCCCCCCAGGACCCCCCCATACCCCCCCTTTATCCCCCCCCCCTCCACCCCTTTAACTCCACACAATCCACCCCCCCCCCGATTTCCCCCCTTTATTTTCCCCATTCCCCCCCCATAACCCCCTTTAACCCCCCCAGGACCCACCCCTTTATCCCCCATATCCCCCCCCAGCCCCCCCCCTCCGTCCCTTTAAACCCCACACGACCCACCCCCCCCATTTCTCCCCTTTATTCCCCCCAATTTCCCCCACTCCTCCCCAAAACCCCCTTTAACCCCCCCAGGACCCCCCCATATCCCCTCCCAACCCCCCCCCCCGTCCGTCCCTATAAACCCCCCACGACCTCCCCCCCCATTTCCCCCCTTTATCCCCCCCATTCCCCCCCCAACCCCCTTTATCCCCCCATATCTTCCCCTTTTATCCCCCCCAACCCCCCCCTCCATCCCTTTAAACCCCACACGACCCCCCCCCCATTTCCCCCCTTTATCCCCCCCAACCCCCTTTCCCCCCCCATTTCCCTCCTTTATCCCCCCCAACCCCCCCTCCATCCTATAAACCCCCCACGACCCCCCCCCATTTCCCCCCTTTATCCCCCCCAACCCCCCTCCCCCCCCCAGGACCCCCCCATATCCCCCCCCAACCGCCCCCCCATCCCTTTAAACCCCCGACGACCCCCCCCATTTCCCCCCTTTATCCCCCCCAACCCCCTTTCCCCCCCCATTTCCCTCCTTTATCCCCCCCAACCCCCCCTCCATCCCTATAAACCCCCCACGACCCCCCCCATTTCCCCCCTTTATCCCCCCCAACCCCCCTCCCCCCCCCAGGACCCCCCCATATCCCCCCCCAACCCCCCCTCCACCCCTATAAACCCCCCACGACCCCCCCATTTCCCCCCTTTATCCCCCCCAACCCCCCCCATATCCCCCCCCAACCCCCCCTCCATCCCTTTCAACCCCCCACGACCCCCCCCATTTCCCCCTTTATCCCCCCCATCCCCCTCCCCCCCCCCAGGACCCCCCCCCCCAATAATACCGAACATTCCCATCCCTCGCCGCGGGGGGGGCGGCGGCGGCAGCGCGGCGGAAGACATGGCGGCCCCGAGGGGTGCGTGGGGAGGGGGAGATGCGGGGACCCCAAAAGGGGGTGGGGGGGGGGGGTGGGGGGGGAGGGGGGGGTCGGTGGTGCGGCCGCTCCCCCTCCTCCTCCTCCTCCTCCTCCTCCTCCGCCGCCGCCGCCGATAGCGCCAAAGAGAGAGCGGCCCCCCCCCAACACCAGGATGCACCGCGCCTGCGCGCCCCGCCGCCTCCCATTGGACGGCGCCGCCGCCCTCATGCAAATCACCCGCCGACGCCGCCAACCCGTTGGTCGACGCCCTCCCGGAGGCTCCGCCCCCCTTCCCCCCCACCCCCCCCCCTACGCCCCGCCGGCTCCTCCCGAAGCTTTTCGCGCGCGCGCGGGCGAGGCCGGGAGTTTGGCTCCGCCCACCGAGGGGTGAAGCCACGCCCACCGCTCGCCCCGCTGCGCCCCCTGGCGGCGCGGAGGACCCGCCGTGACGTCACCGCGAGGCGCGAGGCCCGGCGGTGACGTCAGGGTGACGTCAGGGTGACGTCAGGGTGACGTCGTGCCGCGTGACGTCACGGCAGCGCCGCTCTCACATTGCTCTGCGCCGCCTCGGGTCGACCGCATGCTGAACTACAACCCCGCCGCGGCCTGACGCTGAACTATGACCCCTCAGTGACCCCACGATGACCCCACAATGATCCCACTATGACCTCACGATGACGTCATGATGACGTCATTGTGATGCGGCTCGGATATCGCGATTCTATCACAGCCTCACGGCACAGCCCTGACCTCAACGTTACCTCTGACCCTGACCTCAAGTGAACCCAGTGCGACCCTAAGTGACCCCAAGCGACCCCAGTGTGACCCCAAGTGACCCCAGTGTGACCCCAAGCGACCCCAGTGTGACCCCAAGTGACCCCAGTGTGACCCTAAGTGACCCCAGTGTGACCCCAAGCAACCTCAATGTGACCCTAAGTGACCCCAAGCAACCCCAAATGACCTCAGTGCGACCCTAAGTGACCCCAAGCAACCCCAGTGTGACCCCAAGTGACCCCATTGCCCCCCCCATAATGCCCCCCCAAATACAGCCCCCAACCCCACATTGCCCCCCCACTCCCCCTATTACCCCCCCACTCCCATTGCCCCCCATTACCCCACATTGCCCCCCACCTCCACTGCCCCCATTACCCCCCCACCCCATTATCCCCCCCCACCCCCAATTCCCCCATTACCCCCCCACCCCTCCCCCCCACCCCATTGCCCCTCATTGACCCCCCCATCCCTTTACCCCCCCAGTGACCCCCCCATTGACCCCCCCAAACCTTTACCCCCCCCACCGACCCCCCCACCCCTCCCCCCCACCCCATTGCCCCCATTGCCCCCCCATCCCTTTACCCCCCCATCGACCCCCCCATCCCTTTACCCCCCCCACTAACCCTCCCACCCCTCCCCCCCCACCCCATTGCCCCCCATTGACCCCCCCAACCCTTTACCCCCCATCGACCCCCCCCAACCCTTTACCACCCCATTGACCCCCCCATTGACCCCCCCATCCCTTTACCCCCCTATTGACCCCCCCATCCCTTTACCCCCCCACCGACCCCCCCACCCCATTGGCCCCCATTGCCCCCCCATCCCTTTACCCCCGCATTGACCCCCCCATCCCTTTACCCCCTCACTGACCCCCCCATTGCACCCCCCATCCCTTTACCCCCCTATTGACCCCCCCACCCCTTTACCCCCCCCATCGACCCCCCACCCCTCCCCCCCACCCCATTGCCCCCATTGACCCCCCCACCCCTTTACCCCCTCACTGACCCCCCCATCGACCCCCCCCACCCCTTTACCCCCCCACCCCATTGCCCCCATTGCCCCCCCCATCCCTTTACCCCCCCATTGCCCCCCCCCACCCCTTCCCCCCCCCCCCCCCACGCCCCCCCCCTTACCTGTCCCAGGTCTCCCCATCACGAGATCCTTCCGTGGGGGTGGCAGCGGGTGGGGGGGCACAGCGGGGTTGGGGTTCCCCCCCCCCACATTTCCTCCGTATTCTCCGGGCACCAAAAGGGGTAAAAGCGCGGCGGGGGTGGGGTGAAAAGGGGGGGGAGGTTGCAACGCCCCCCCCCCACCGTGGGTGGGGGTCGCGGGGGGGGGGGGACGAAGGCGGGCGGCGTTGATGGGGACGGGGGCTCGGAGTGGGGGGGGGGCGGCGGACGAACGGGGTCTTCCCGGGGGGGGTAATGGGTGGTGGGGGGCGGCTGCGGGGCGGGGGGGGGGCCCGATTCCACCCCCCCCGCCGCCGCCGGCGGTATCGTGGGTGGGGGGGAGGGGAACCTCGGGATTGCGGACGATAACGGGGGAGGCGCGGGGGGGGAGGAGGGGGGCGAAAAGAGGGGCGGGGGGGGGGCGGGGGGGGGGGCTGAGAGCTTCGGGGTGGGGGTGGGGGGCGGGGGGGGGAGGTTTGGGGGTGCTGAGGTGGCGGCTGCGGGAACGGGGGGGGTGGGGGGGGGCGACGGGGCTGAAAGCGGCGGGACGGAAACCGAATAAAGGGGAGGGGGCTGGGGAGGGGGAGGGGGAAAAAGGGGAGCGGGGGGGGGCGGTGGGGGCGGGGCTGAAGGAAGGGGTGCCGCTGCGGGACCCCCCCCCCAAAGAAACCAACATCACCGCCGCCTCGCATTCGTCGAACTCGAAACGGGACAAATCCCCGGGGGGGGCGTGGGGGGGGGGGTGAGGGGTGAGGGGGGGGCCGCTGCTTCGTCCCCCTCCTCCTCCTCCTCCTCCTCCTCCTCCCCCCCCGCCGCCCCCCCCAGCACCGGAACCGCTTTGGACCCCCCCGGGTTGGGAGCAGCCGCCGCCGCCGCCCCCCCCCCCCCCCCACCTCCCCCTCCCCCGCCGCTGGTTTCGCTCTCGCGAGATGAAGCCTCGTCCCAATCCGGGTCATCGCGGGGGGGGGGGGCGGGGGGATGGGTGGGGGAGGGGGGGGGCACCTGTGGGGGAGAAGGAGGGGGTTAAATTTCGGGGGGGTGGGGGGGAAATGGGGGGGGGGGGGGGAACCTGGGGGGGTGGGGGGGGGGGCTGTGTTTGGGGGGGGGCATTATGGGGGGGGCATTATGGGGGGGGTAATGGGGGGTGGGGGGGGGATGGGGGGTTGGGGGGCTGTGTTTGGGGGGGGGCATTATGGGGGGGGCATTATGGGGGGGGTGGGGGGAGATGGGGGTAATATGGGGGTGGGGGGGCAATATGGGGTGGGGGGCTGTGTTTGGGGGGGGCATTATGGGGGGGGCATTATGGGGGGGCATTAAGGGAGGTGGAATAGGGGGCTGTATGGGGGGTGGGGGGCGATGGGGGGGGCAATATGGGGTCGTGGGGGGGCAATGTGGGGTTGGGGGCTGTGTTTGGGGGGGTATTATGGCGGGTGGGGGCAATGGGGGAGTAATATGTGGGGGGGGGGGCAATATGGGGGGTGGACAGCATGGAACTGGGATGGAAACTGGGATGGCCACTATAGGACTGGGATGGGAACTGGGATGGGGGACACAGAACTGGGCTGGATGATCTGGAACTGGGATGGATGGCATGGAACTGGGCTGGGAACTGGGATGGGAACTGGGATGGACAGCATGGAACTGGGATGGGGGACATCGAACTGGGATGGGAATTGGGATGGACAGTGTGGTACTGGGATGGGAACTGGGCTGGGAACTGGGATGGATGTTATGGAACTGGGCTGGGAACTGGGATGGACGACACGGAACTGGGATGGACGATGTAGAACTCGGACGGATGATGTGGAACTGGGATGGGAACTAAACTGGGATGGGAACTGGGATGGATGTTATGGAACTGGGATGGGGGATGTTGAACTGGGATGGGAACTGGGATGGATGTTATGGAACTGGGCTGGGAATTGGGATGGGAACTGGGATGGGGGACATGGAGCTGGGATGGATGCTATGCAACTGGGATGGGAACTGGGATGGCCACTATGGGACTGGGATGGGAACTGGGATGGACGATGTGGAACTGGGATGGATGTTATGGAACTGGGTTGGGAACTGGGATGGGAACTGGGATGGCCACTATGGGACTGGGATGGGAACTGGGATGGGGGACACAGAACTGGGATGGATGTTATGGAACTGGGACGGATGATGTGGAACTGGGCTGGGAACTGGGCTGGGAACTGGGATGGACGATGTGGAACTGGGATAGGAACTGGGATGGCCACTATGGGACTGGGCTGGGAACTGGGATGGCCACTATGGGACTGGGCTGGGAACTGGGATGGCCACTATGGGACTGGGCTGGGAACTGGGATGGCCACTATGGAACTGGGCTGGATGTTATGGAACTGGGACCGGGGACACAGAACTGGGCTGGACGTTACGAAACCGGGCCGGCAGATCCAGAACTGTGCGGCCCACCGCCACCCACCCTGGGGGTCCCACAGAAGGGCCGTAAGACGACTCAAGACCCCCCCCCCCCCAGCCCCACGTACCCCCCCCCCCCCCAGCCCCACGTACCGCGGGGCGGCCCCCCCTCGAGCTCCTTGGTGCGCATGGAGAGGTGGCGGGAGCAGAAGCCTCGGCGCTGGGACTCCTTGGTGCAGCCGTCCCGGGAGCAGAGGCGCCGCCATTGCTTGCCGTTAAACTTCTTCCTCACCCCGCTGGGGGTGCAGACCACGTCCCCCTTCTTGTAGCGTTGGGCGGGAAGGGGGGTGCGGCTGCCCCCCCCCCCACCACCGGGACCCCCAGCCCCGGTTGTGGGACCACCTGAGGGTTGTTGGGAAGCTGGGGGGGGGCGATTGAGGGACGACACCTCCAGATCTTCGGGTTGGGGGGGGGGAGGAAGAGGAGGAGGAGGTGGGGGTGGTGGTGGGGGGGGGAGGGGGGGAGGAGGGAGGAGGGTGGGGGTGGTGGTGGGGGGGGGGGGGGCGGCTTGAGGCTCGGTTTTGGGGTCCCGGACTTCCGGGTTGGAGACCCCCCCGCCCCCCCCGCCCCCCCCACCTCGGGTCGACCCCCCCCAGCCGCCCCCATCCCTGCTCCCCCCCCTGTATCTCTCCCCGTTGCCGCTCCCCCCCCCTCCCCCCTCTTTCCCCCCCCTATAGCGACCCCCGTTGCCGCCCCCCTCCCCTTCCCCGTCTCCCCCCCCTCCCCCTTCGTACCCCTCCCCTCCCCCCCCCTCTTCGCCCTCCCCCCCCCCCCACCATTTCTCCCCTCCCCCCCCCACCCCCCCGAGCTCGCACTCCCAAGGACCCCTCAATAACCTCAACCCCGAACGCGGGACCCACAGCGGGGGGGCGGCGGGGGGGGCCCGATTTAATTTCACCCTGTAATGGTGGGGGGGCCGCACTTCTTCTACCGTCCCCTCCCTAAAATACAACTGGTCGGGTTCGGGCCGGGCGCACACAGCCGTGCCCACCCCCACGGCCCCCGGGGGGGGGGTGGCATCCAATACGACCCTGGGGGGGTCACCGACCCCTCCTCCCCCCCCCCCCCCCGACACCCCCACCCCCACCGCCGCCCCCCCCCGCCCCCCAAGCCCCCTCTAAGAAAGTCAGCCCCCTCTCCCCAGCAAACTGCACCCCCACGTCGTGCCCCCCCCGCAGCTGTTTGACCACAGCCGGGGCGAAACCCCCCCCCCCACCCCGACGGGCCAAAACCCTTAAAGATCTGGGGGGGCCCCCAGAACCCGAAGGACCCCCCCCGCTGTCTATAAGACCCCCACCCGGAGGACCCCCCCCCCCACCCTCCGTTATGGGTCCCCCCCCCCCTTCGTCCGCCGAGTGTTCGCTCGCTGTATCCGTGCTGGATGAAGGGGGGCGAGGAGGGGGGGCCTGATTCCCACCCCCCCCCACGACCACCCCCCCCCCGGCTCCGCTTTCACCCTCATCGTTGCCCCCCCCCGGCCCAGGGGGGGGTTTCTTACGGGGGGTGCGGGCTTTAAAAGCGGCCGTTTTACGGCTTGGGGGGGGGGGTTCGTCTAAAGGCGGGGGGGTGAAGGAAGGATCCGTCCCCCCCCCTCCTCCCCCACCGTCGCCGGGAATGGGAGGGGATGGGGAAGGGTCCGGGGGGGGGCCGGGGGGGGGGCGGCGTTTAGGGCGGCCCTGGGGGGGGGAGGAAGAGGAGGAGGAGGAGGAGGAAGATGAAGATGAAGAGGAGGAGGTGCCCCCCCGGCGCGCCGATGGCTTCATGGTGCGGGGGGAGACCTGTGGGGGGGGGGGAGGGGGGGGGTTAGGGGGCACTGAGAGCCCCCCCCCCCGGAACGCAGAGACCCCCCCCCACCCATAGAACAGGCGGTTCCCCCTCCCCCCTCCATACTGGGGCAACCGGAGACCCCCAAAGAGCCCCCCCCCCCCAATAGAATCCATGGGACAACGAGACCCCCCCCCCCTCCCCCCCCCCCACCCCATACACGGGCAACTCCAGACCCCCCCCAATAGAATCCATGGGGCAAAGACCGCCCCCCCCCCCGCATAGAACAGAGGAACCCCCCCCATAAAGGGGCAGTTGAAGACCCCCCCCCACTTCCAAACAGGGGCAATTGGAGACTCCCACGGAGACCCCCCCCCAAATAGAATCCATGGGGCAATGCCCCCCCCCCCCCAATGCAAGGGCAACTGAAGACCCCCCCGCCCCCCCCCCCCCCCCCATAGTATCCTTGGGGAAACAGGAACCCCCCCCAGAGACCCCATAGTGACCCCCATGAGACCCACAGAGCACTGACCCCCCCCCCCCATAGAACGCAACGGCAGCCCCTCATTACAAGACCCCCAATTACGCCCCCTAATTACAGCCCCCCCCAATGGGGACAGCCCCCCCCCCGAGGCCGCACCCCCACTTTAGGCTCCCCACCCCAACCCCAAATCCCCCCCACACCCGGAAGCCGCCCCAATTGGGGACCCTCCCCCCCCTTGAAAATATGGGGGACCCCTTCCAACTTCCGGACCCCCCCCCCCCCCAAAATACCTGCAGCCCCCCACTTCCGGCCCTCACCTCCCACTTCCGCTTTCCATCCCTACTTCCGGTATGCACCCCGACTTCCGCAACTTCACCCCGCCCACAATATGGCGCCTCCCTGAGGCAGCGCCCAATCAGCGCCCTTTCCACGGTGACAGACAGCCGCAACGCCCAATCGCGACTCTCCTCCGCAAAACCGACCAATCCCAGCGGCCGAGGGGCGGCGCTCGGCTTACAGTAGCCAATCAACGCGCGGCGCTGCCGTGTTTACCCCGCGCGGGGCACGCTGGGAGCCGTAGTCTTTTCCCAACCCCCCCCGCCGTGCCTCCTCTTCCCGACGTGCCCCGCGAGAACGCGCAATGCCTCAAGGGAGCGGACTCCACCTCCCAGAATGCCCCGCGCGGGCCCCGCCCCCTTCCCCCCCGTCAGCGCTGTGGGGTGGGGGGGGGGGAAACCCCCATAGAACCCCCGGTCGCAGACCCTCCCGACTTGCACCGCGTCTCTTTTGCATCTCATTTGCATGTAAATGAGCTCACCGCGCCGGTCCGCGCCGCTCCGGCCCCGCGCGGGCCCCGCGCGTTCCCCTCAGCAACAGCGGAGCCGCCGCCGGCGGAGCGCAGCCAATCAGCGGCCGCGCCCCCGTCACGTGAGGAGGGAGGAGGGGGGCGGGGCGCCGAACGGCCAATGAGAGCTCGGGGTGAGGTCACCGCGGGGAAAGCGGATTGGAGGAGGCGTTCGTCCAATCGGAGGCGGCGGAGCTGGGAGAGGGGCGGAGCGGGGACGCGGCTGAAGGGGGCGGGGCCGGGGCGGGAGGGGGGCGGGGCCGGAGCTTTAGACACGCCCACCTGGGGGCGGGGCCTGGGAGTAATAGGAATGAATGGGGGGTGACGAAGGGGAGAAAAATAACTCCAGGGCAGTAATTAGGAAAGGGTAATTAATTACAGGGGGTCACTACAGGGAGCTATTTATGGGAGAACGATTATTGGGGTGATTAGGGGGAGTAATGAATGACGGGGAGCAGTTCTCTGGGTAGTTAGCTACGGGAAGTAAATACGAGGCGCAGTTACAGGCGGTAATTAAAAGGTACGTAATTAAGCACGGGAGGTAATGGAGGTAATTAATTACAGGGGACTGACCTGGGGGAGTCAATTCTGGGGGGCAACTGATTACAGAGAAGGAACTTCATTAGGGGGCAGCACTCAATTATGAGGGGGGTGGGGGGGATCATTCAGGGGGTCTCGTTTCGGGCATCGATAATTGGGCGGGGGGGGGCAATAAATCCAGAGGCAATTAATGAAGGGGGGGGGGGGGGGGGGGATGTGGTGTCGGCGCCATCCTCCCCCTTTTCCTCCCCCCACCCCCCCTCAGCCCCCATCGATCCGAATCGATCCCGCCCCGACGGCGCCTGGGTGTGGGGGGGGGGGGGGGGAGGGGCTGAAAAAGGAGGAGGGGGGGGGGGAATTGATGGGGGCGGGGCTTCCCCTCCCCCCTCCCTTCCGCCCACACGTGGCGGCCGCGTGCTGCTCCCCCACGGGGTGACGTCATCGGGGGGCGTGGCCTCACCCCACCTCGGAACGGCCCCTCCCCGTCTCCTCCCATAGGCCACGCCCCCCCCCGCACCGTAGCCACGCGTTCTGCCCCTCCCATTGGACAGGCGTCGTCTTAGACCCGCCCCCTCCGTAGCTTCGCCCAATCCGGAGCCGCGCCTCGTTCGTAGCCCCGACCCTTTCGCAATAAACCCAAACCGTAGCCCCGCCCCCTCCGTAGACACGCGTTCAGCGAAGCCACGCCCCCTCCATAGACACGCGTTCAGCGAGGCCACGCCCCTTGTGTGACGTAACGCACATAGCCCCGCCCCCTCCATAGACACATACGCTCCGTGGCCACGCCTCTCATATGACGTAACACACGTGGCCACGCCCCCAACGTATGAAGAGAACCGACGTGGCCACGCCCCTCTTAAAGCCACGCCCCCTCCTCCATCCACTCCACAGCAGTAGGCGTGGCCAAGCCGGACTGTGGGCGTGGCCTACACGCAGCTCACCGATTTGGCCGGCGCCTCGCTGCGGGCGTGGCGAGAGCCCGGTGGGCGTGGCTATTCGCACGGTGGGCGGGGCTTCGGGGGGTGCAGGGGGCGTGGCTTCGGGTGGGGGGGGTCCCGGCGGCGGCGGAGCGATGAAACCCCCGGCAGAGACAGGTGGGAACGGGGGGGGGGGGGGGGGGCTGGGGGGGTCCGGGGGGGTCGGGGCGGAGCCGGGACACGTGGCGAGGGGGGGGGGAACCCGAAAAAGCCGCAAAACCCCCCAAAATTCCCTTTTTCCCAGCCCCCCCCCCTCAGATTTTGCCCGATTTCGCCCCATTTTTTAACTTATTTTTCCCCTTTCCCCCCCCCTCGGTTTTTCCCCCCCCCGTTTTTTTAACGCCCCCCCCCCCCCCGCCGGTGATCCCCACTTTTTTCCCCCGTTTTCCCCGTTTTTTGCCCCGTTTTTCCCCCTTTCCCCCCCCCCCCCGTTTTTCCCATTTCTTCGCACTTTTGGGGCCACTTTTCCCCCCCTTCCCCATTTTCCCCCCTTTTTCCCCCCAGTTTCCCCCTTTTCTCCCCCCCCATCCCCCCTCCCCCCCCTTCCCTCCCCCATTTCCACCATTTCCCCCCTTTTCCCCCTTCCCTCCCCCATTTCCCCCCCTTTTCCCCGTGTTCCCCCCCCCCTCACTTTTCCCTTCCCATTTCCCCCCCTTTTTCCCCCAAACTTTCCCCCATTTTCCATCTCCCCCCCCTTTTTTCCCCCTTTTTCCCTTTTCCCCCCGATTTCCCCCCATTCCCCCCATTTCCCCCCCCTTTTCCCCCTTTATTGCCCTTTTTCCCCCCTTTTTCCCCCCATTTTCCCCCATTTTTCCTCCTCTCCCCCCCCCCCCCTTGTACCCAATTTCCCCCCTTTTTCCCCCATTTCCCATTGGGGGAGGGGCTGTGGGGGGGGGAGGGGCAGCGCCACGTTTCCCTCCGCCGCCGTTTGGGGGGGTTTTGGTGGTGGGGGGGGGGGGGGGGTGATTTTACCCCGTTTCCCTTTTTTTGGGGCCAATTCTGCCCGTTTTGGGAAATCCCCCCCCCCCGCGGTTTCCCTTTTTTGGGTTCATTTCGGGCGATTTCAGGGTTTGTTTGCGTTTCTTTGGGACTTTTTTTGGGACGCGGCCCCTTTAAGGCCCCCCCCCCCCCGCACCGCGATTGTCCGCGGGAACGCGCGCGCCCCTCCCCCGCCCACGTGACCACGCCCCCCTCCGCCAGGCCACGCCCACTCCCCGCGAGGCCACGCCCACCCTTCCTTTGGCCACGCCCCCTCCCGAGTGGGGGGGCTCAGAGCCGCGGTTCTGGGGGGGGGGTGGGGGGCGTCACTTATGGGGCAGAAATAGGGGTCCTATAGGGCAGCTATGGGGCAGCTATGGGGCTGCAATGGGGGACCTATAGGGCAGCAATAGGGGGGGCCAATGGGGCACTTATGGGGCAGCTATGGGGCACTTACTTATGGGGCAGAAGTTGGAGACCTATGGGGCACTTATGGGGCAGAAATAGGGGACCTATGGGGCACCTACAGGGCAGCTATGGAGCACTTATGGGGCAGCTATGGGGCACTCACTTATGGGGCGGAAATAGGGGACACATGGAGCACTTATGGGGCAGAAATAGGGGACTAATGGGGCACTTATGGGGCAGCTATGGGGGGGCACTTATGGGGCAGCTACGGGGCATCTATGGGGCACTTATGGGGCAGAAGTTGGGAACCAATGGGGCACTTACGGGGCAGCTATGGGGCTGCAATGGAGCACTTATGGGGCAGCAATAGGGGGCCAGTGGGGCAGCTATGGGGCTGCAATGGAGGACCTATAGGGCAGCAATAGGGGCACTTATGGGGCGGCTATGGGGCATCTGTGGGGCACTTATGGGGCAGAAGTTGGGAACCAATGGGGCACTTACGGGGCAGCTATGGGGCTGCAATGGAGCACTTATGGGGCAGAAATAGGGGGCCAGTGGGGCAGCTATGGGGCTGCAATGGAGGACCTATAGGGCAGCAATAGGGGCACTTATGGGGCAGCTATGGGGCATCTATGGGGCACTTATGGGGCAGAAGTTGGGGACCAATGGGGCACCTATGGGGCAGCTATGGGGCTGCAATGGAGCACTTATGGGGCAGAAATAGGGGACCTATGGGGCAGCCACGGGGCATCTATGGGGCCGCAATGGAGGACCTATAGGGCAGCAATAGGGGCACTTACGGGGCAGCTATGGGGCCGCAATGGAGCACTTATGGGGCAGAAATAGGGAACCCATAGGGCACTTATGGGGCAGCTATGGGGCAGCCCCCCCCCCCCTCAGTGCCTGGCGCCGCAGCCCCACAGAACGGAGCAGAACAGAACAGAACAGAACAGAACAGAGCAGAGCAGAACAGAACAGAACAGAACAGAAGCCCCATTGACGGCGCCGATGACGTCACCGCCCCCCCCCCCCCCCCATAGGCGAGAACAGAAACACGCAGTGGGGGGGGGAGGGGCGGCGTCTGTGGGTCCCACTTATGGGGCGGCGTCTGTGGGTCCCATCTGTGGGTCCACCGTATGGGTGACGTCTGTGGGTCCCACTTATGGGGCAGCGTCTGTGGGTCCCACTTATGGGGCGGCGTCTGTGGGTCCCATCTGTGGGTCCAACTTATGGGTGACGTCTGTGGGTCCCACTTATGGGGCAGCGTCTGTGGGTCCCATCTGTGGGTCCACCGTATGGGTGACGTCTGTGGGTCCCACTTATGGGGCAGCATCTGTGGGTCCCACTTATGGGGCAGCGTCTGTGGGTCCCATCTGTGGGTCCAACTTATGGGTGGCGTCTGTGGGTCCCGCTTATAGGGCAGCATCTGTGAGGTCCCATCTATGGGGCAGCACCTATGGGTCCCACTTATGGGGCAGCATCTGTGGGTCCCACTTATGGGGCGATGTCTGTGAGGTCCCATCTATGGGGCAGCACCTATGGGTCCCACTTAAGGGGCAGCGTCTATGGGTCCCATTATGGGACGCTGTCTGTGTGTCCCATCTCTGGGTCCCACTTATGGGGCAGCATCTGTGGGTCCCACTTATGGGGCAGCGTCTGTGGGTCCCATCTGTGGGTCCACCGTATGGGTGGCGTCTGTGGGTCCCGCTTATAGGGCAGCATCTGTGAGGTCCCGTCTATGGGTCTCACTTATGGGGCAGCATCTGTGGGTCCCATCTGTGGGTCCACCGTATGGGTGACGTCTGTGGGTCCCACTTATGGGGCAGCGTCTGTGGGTCCCATCTGTGGGTCCCACTTATGGAGCGGCGTCTGTGGGTCCCGCTTATAGGGCAGCATCTGTGAGGTCCCATCTATAAGGCAGCATCTGTGGGTCCCACTTATGGGGCAGCATCTGTGGGTCCCAGTTATGGGGCAGCATCTGTGGGTCCCACTTATGGGGCGATGTCTGTGAGGTCCCATCTATGGGGCAGCACCTATGGGTCCCACTTATGGGGCAGCATCAATGGGTCCCACTTATGGGGCAGCGTCTATGGGTCCCATTATGGGACGCTGTCTGTGTGTCCCATCTCTGGGCCCCACTTATGGGGCAGTGTTTGTGGGTCCCACTTATGGGGCAGCGTCTATGGGTCCCACTTATGGGGCAGCACCTATAGGCCCCACTTATGGGGCAGCATCTATGGGGCGCTCTCCCTCCCTCCCTCCCTCCCCCCCTCCCCCCCCCCCATGTCGCCCCTCCCCCTCCCCGCGTGGTTATTTTTAGCGTCTGCCGTTGCCATGGAGACCCGGGGGGGGGGGGGGGGCGGTGGCGCCGGGTTCACCTCGTGGGAATTTGGGGAGGGGGGGGAGGAACAGCTCCGCCCCACAGCATCACGGCGCTGCCCCATAGCGCTGCCCCATAGCGCTGCCCCACAGCATCACGGCGCTGCCCCATAGCGCTGCCCCATAGTGCTGCCCCATAGCGTTACCCCATAGCATTACCCTATAGTCCTGCCCCATAGCGCTGCCCCATAGCGCTGCTCTATAGAGCTGCCCCATAGTCCTGCCCCATAGCGCTGCCCCATAGCAGATCAGGATCCCCAGACCTCACATCTCCCCATAGAGACCCCAGCTCCACATCCCCCTATAGGGACCCACAGCCCCATAGAGACCCCATAGAGACCCCATGGAGACCCCAGCCCCATAGAGACCCCATAGGGACCCCAGCCCCATAGAGACCCCATGCAGACCCCAGCCCCACACCCACAGGGCTGGCGTTCCTGGAGTGGGCCTACAAGGCGGAGTCCCCAGCCCCATAGAGACCCCATAGAGACCCCATAGAGACCCCATAGAGACCCCATAGAGACCCCCTATAGACCCCAGCCCCATAGAGACCCCATGGAGACCCCAGCCCCACATCCCCCATAGGGCTGGCGTTCCCGGAGTGGGCCTACAAGGCGGAGTCCCCAGCCCCATAGAGACCCCATAGAGACCCCATGGAGACCCCAGCCCCATAGAGACCCCAGCCCCACACCCACAGGGCTGGCGTTCCCGGAGTGGGCCTACAAGGCGGAGTCCCCAGCCCCATAGAGACCCCATAGAGACCCCATAGAGACCCCATGGAGACCCCATGGAGACCCCAGCCCCATAGAGACCCACATCCCATAGAGACCCCATGGAGACCCCAGCCCCATAGAGGCCCCATAGAGACCCCATAGAGACCCCATGGAGACCCCAGCCCCATAGAGCCCCCCATCCATAGGGCTGGCGTTCCCGGAGTGGGCCTACAAGGCGGAGTCCCCAGCCCCATAGAGACCCCATAGAGACCCCATGGAGACCCCATGGAGACCCCAGCCCCATAGAGACCCACATCCCATAGAGACCCCATGGAGACCCCAGCCCCATAGAGACCCCATAGAGACCCCATAGAGACCCCCTATAGACCCCAGCCCCATAGAGACCCACATCCCATAGAGACCCCCTATAGACCCCAGCCCCATAGAGCCCCCCATCCACAGGGCTGGCGTTCCCGGAGTGGGCCTACAAGGCGGAGTCCCCAGCCCCATAGAGACCCCATAGAGACCCCATGGAGACCCCAGCCCCATAGAGACCCCAGCCCCACATCCCCCATAGGGCTGGCGTTCCCGGAGTGGGCCTACAAGGCGGAGTCCCCAGCCCCATAGAGACCCCATAGAGACCCCATAGAGACCCCAGCCCCATAGAGACCCCATGGAGACCCCATGGAGACCCCATAGAGACCCCATAGAGACCCCCTATAGACCCCAGCCCCATAGAGACCCCATAGAGACCCCATAGAGACCCCATAGAGACCCCCTATAGACCCCAGCCCCATAGAGCCCCCCATCCATAGTGCTGGCGTTCCCGGAGTGGGCCTACAAGGCGGAGTCCCCAGCCCTATAGAGACCCCATAGAGACCCCATGGAGACCCCAGCCCCATAGAGACCCCATAGAGACCCCATAGAGACCCTCTATAGACCCCAGCCCCATGGAGACCCCAGCCCCACATCCCCCATAGGGCTGGCGTTCCCGGAGTGGGCCTACAAGGCGGAGTCGAGCCCTGGCTCCATCAGGGACCCCAGCCCCATAGAGACCCCCTATAGACCCCAGCCCCATAGAGACCCCATGGAGACCCCAGCCCCATAGAGACCCCCATCCATAGGGCTGGCGTTCCCGGAGTGGGCCTACAAGGCGGAGTCCCCAGCCCCATAGAGACCCCATAGAGACCCCATGGAGACCCCAGCCCCATAGAGCCCCCCATCCACAGGGCTGGCGTTCCCGGAGTGGGCCTACAAGGCGGAGTCGAGCCCCGGCTCGCGGCAGATCCAGCTGTGGCACTTCATCCTGGAGCTGCTGCGCCAGGAGCGCTACCGGCACGTCATCGCCTGGCAGGGCGACTACGGGGAGTTCGTCATCAAGGACCCCGACGAGGTGGCGCGGCTGTGGGGCGCCAGGAAGTGCAAACCCCACATGAACTACGACAAGCTCAGCCGGGCGCTGCGGTGAGCGGGGCACAGGGGGCACGGGGGGAACGGGGGGAACGGGGGGAACGGGGGGAACGGGGGGAACAGGGGGCACGGGGGACACGGGGGGCACAGGGGGAACAGGGGGCACAGGGGACACAGGGGGAACAGGGGACAAAAGGGGACACAGGGGGCACAGGGGGCACAGGGGGCACGGGGGGCACGGGGGACAAAAGGGGACAGAGAGGACACAGGGGGCACAGGGGACACAGGGGGCACAGGGGACACAGGGGGAACAGGGGGCACAGGGGGCACGGGGGGCACGGGGCACAGGGGACACAGGGGGCATGGGGGGAACAGGGGGAACAGGGGGCACAGGGGGCGCGGGGGGCACGGGGGACACAGGGGGCACAGGGGACAAAAGGGGACACAGGGGGCACAGGGGGCACAGGGGACACAGGGGGAACAGGGGGCACAGGGGGCACGGGGGGCACGGGGGGAACAGGGGACACAGGGGGAACAGGGGGCACAGGGGGCACAGGGGGAACAGGGGACACGGGGGGCACGGGGGACACAGGGGGAACAGGGGACAAAAGGGGGAACAGGGGACACAGGGGACACAGAGGGCACAGGGGGAACAGGGGGCACAGGGGACACAGGGGGAACAGGGGACACAGGGGGCAAAGGGGGCACAGGGGGCACAGGGGACACAGGGGGCACAGGGGACACAGGGGGCACAGGGGAACCCAGGGAACAAAAGGGAACCAAAGGGAACCAAAGGGAACAAAAGCCCATTGGAAGTGGCCCCAAATTGATCGAAATGGCCCAAAATCCTGATGGAAATGGTCCAAAAGGGACCAAAATTGCGTTGAAAGTGGCCCAAAATGGACCAAAATCCCATTGGAAGTGGCCCCAAATGCACCAAAATGCACCAAAAGGGACCAAAAAGGACCAAAATCCCACTGGAAGTGGCCCCAAATTCAACAAAAGGGAACAAAAGGGAACGAAATCACGTTGAAAGTGGCCCAAAAGGGACCAAAATCCCATTGGAAGTGGCCCCAAATTGATTGAAATGGACCAAAATCACGTTGAAAATGGCCCCAAATGCACCAAAAGGGGTCAAAAGGGAAGAAAAGGGAACAAAATCCCATCGGAAATGGTCCAAAAGGGACCAAAAGGGACCAAAATCCCGTTGAAAGTGGCCCCAAATGCACCAAAAGGGACCAAAATCCTGATGGAAATGGTCCAAAATGGACCAAAATGGACCAAAAGGGAACAAAAGGGAACAAAAGGGAACAAAGGCCTGTTGAAAGTGGCCCAAAATTGATCAAAAGGGACCAAAATCCTGTTGGAAATGGCCCCAAATGGACCAAAATCCCATTGAAAATGGCACAAAATGCACCAAAAGGGACCAAAATCCCATTGAAAGTGGCCCCAAATGGATGAAAATCCCGTTGAAAATGGCCCAAAATGGCTCAAAATGGCCCCAAATGCACCCCAAATCCCGTTGCAAATGGCCCCGAAATCCCATAGGAAACGGCCCCAAAATCCCATTGAAAATGGCCCCAAAACAGCCCCCAAAATCCCATAGGAAACGGCCCCAAATGGCCCCAAAATGGCCCCAAATGGCCCCAAATCCCATTGAAAGTGGCCCCAAATGGCCCCAAATCCCATAGGAAACGGCCCCAAAACCGTGGTGAAAACGGCCCCAAATCGCCTCCAATCTCCCCGTGTCCCCCATAACCCCCCCATAACCCCACATCCCACGACCCCCCCGTGACCCCATGACCCCCCCGTGACCCCATGACCCCCCGTGACCCCATAACCTCCCAATGACCCCAAGCCCCCCCCCATGACCCCCCCATAACCCCATAGCCCCCCATACCCCCCATGACCCTCATAGCCCCCCCATGACCCCATAACCCCATGACCCCATAACCCCATGACCCCCCCTTGACCCCCCCGTGACCCCATGACCCCCCATGACCCCCCATGACCCCCCCGTGACCCCTGACCCCCCTGCCCCCCCCCCGATATCACTACACCAAGCGCATCCTGCACAGCACCATCCCAGCCCCATAACCCCCATAACCCCCCATAACCCCATGACCCCCCCGTGACCCCGTGACCCCATGACCCCCCCGTGACCCCTGACCCCCCCGTGACCCCTGACCCCGTGCCCCCCCCAGGTACTACTACAACAAGCGCATCCTGCACAGCACCATCCCAGCCCCATAACCCCCCACAACCCCCCATAACCCCATGACCCCCCCGTGACCCCATGACCCCCCCGTGACCCCATGACCCCCGTGACCCCTGACCCCCCCGTGCCCCCCCAGGTACTACTACAACAAGCGCATCCTGCACAAGACGAAGGGCAAACGCTTCACCTACAAGTTCAACTTCAGCAAACTGGTGCTGGTCAGCTGCCCCTTCCTGGAGCTGGGGCTGCCAGGTGCGACCCACGGCTGCCCCATAGCTGCCCCATAGCTGCCCTATAGCTGCCCTATAGATACCCCACAACTGCCCCATAGCTGCCCCATAGCTGCCCCATAGCTGCCCCACAGCTGCCCCATAGCTGCCCCATAGCCCCCCATGGGCTCCCTCAGACCCCCACAGCCCCCCATCTGCCCCCAATACCCCCATAACCCCCCTCTATCTCCCCATAGCCCCCCATCTGACCCCCATCTCCCCCCATATTCCTTCTTAGACCCCCAAAGCCCCCCATAGACCCCCCATAGCCCCCCATCTCCCCCCATCTGACCCCAATACCCCCCATAGCCCCCCTGTATCGCCCCATAAACACCCATCTCCCCCCCAATCACCCCATATGACCCCCATTTCCCCCATAGCCCCCCCATCTGACCCCAATGCCCCCATAGCCCCCCATAGAGCCCCCCATAGCCCCCCATATGACCCCAATACTCCCATAGCCCCCATAGCCCCCCCATCTGACCCCCATCTCCCCCCATAGCCCCCCACAGCCCCCCATAGACCCCCCATAGCCCCCCATCTCCCCCCATCTGACCCCAATACCTCCCATAGCCCCCCTGTATCCCCCCATAAACCCCCATCTCCCCCCAATCACCCCATATGACCCCCATTTCCCCCCATAGCCCCCCATATCCCCCCATCTGACCCCAATCCCCCCCATAGCCCCCCTGGATCCCCCCATCTCCCCCCATATTCCCCCATAGCCCCCCCCCCCACGACCACCACTCCCCCCACAACCCCCCATAGCCCCCCCCCATGACCCCATTTCCCACCATAGACCCCCCCCATATCCCCCATAGCCCCCCATAAGACCCCCCCCCCCCACACACACAAACTTCTCAACCCCTCCCCCCCCCCCGCTCCCCCCAGGCCCCCCCGTACCCCACAGCGCTCCCCCCATCCCCACGGGGGGCTCTTCAGGAGGAGGAGGAGGAGGAGGAGGAGGAGCCCCCCCCCACTTCCGCTTCCCCCCCCCGGATGGACTCTCCCCATCTTCCTCCTCTTCCTCCCTTATTGGGGGGGGGTTGGTGGGAGTCGGGGGGGGTGGGGGAGGGGAAGGCGGCCCCCCCCATCGTCGCCCCCCCCCCCACGACCCCGGGGGTCTCTGAGCGACTGCAGCGACGCGGCGTTGGATCCTGACGACCCCCCCGACGTTGGGGTGGGGGGGGGGCCGTCGTTTCGAGGACCCCCCCTCAGGTTGAGCACAGATTCGGGGGGGGGGCCCACGTTGTTACGGTTGTACCCGCGCAGCCCCTTCGGTTCGGGGGGGGCCCTGTTGGCCCCTTTATCCCCACAGCTGCCCTACAGCCCCTCCCCCACCCCCAGCCCACTTTTCGGGGGGGGGTCTCCGCATTTCGGGGGGGGGTCGCCTCATTTCGGAGGGGGGTCGCCACATTTCGGCGGGGGGTCGCCACATTTCGGAGGGGGGTCGCCCCATTTCGGGGGGGGGTCGCCTCACTTCGGCTCGGGGGGGTCCCCTCATTTCGGTGGGGGGGGCGGGGGGAGCGGCGGGGGGGGGTCGCCCCACTTTTCCTTCAGTGCTGAGGATTTGGCCCGCTGTCTGGCCGCCCGCGTCTGCGCTTATCATCTCAGCCCCCGGCCCTTCCTGCCCCCCCCGCCCCCCCCGCCGCCCCCTCCCCACCCACACCGGGACCCCCCCACCCCCCCGCCCCCCCCCTTCGCCTTTAAATTGCAGCCGCCCCCCCCGGGGAGGAGGGGGAGGGGGAAAGGAGAGGGCGGCGGGGTTACTTCGGGTCACGGGGGTGCTTCCGGTCACGGGGGTACTTCCGGTCACGGGGGTGCTTCCGGTCACGGGGGTACTTCCGGTCACGGGGTTACTTCGGGTGAAAGCGAGGCTTGCGGGGTTACTTCCGGTCACGGGGTCACTTCGGGTCGAGGAGAGGCTCCTGGGGTCACCTCGGGTCACGGGGTCACCTCCGGTCGAGAAGAGGCAGCTGGGGTCACCTCGGGTCACGGGCTCACTTCCGGTCAAGAGGTTACCAAAGGTCACGGGGTCACCGCAGGTCACGGGGGGAACCGAAGCGACGGGGTCACTTCGGGTCACGGGAACGTCAGCCCCGGGGTTACTTCGGGTCACGGGGACGCTTCCGGATCAGGGGTTACTTCGGGTCACGGGGTCGCTTCCGGTCACGTGGTCACCTCGGTCGTTCCCGGGGCTTCTTCCCCTCCCCCCACCCCCCCGGGGGGCGATTCGGAGGAGGTGGAGGTCACCGACCTCAGCGATGACGACGCCGCCCCCCCCCTCCCCCCCCAGCCCCCGTCTCCCCGCCCCCACCCCAACCCCGGGGGGGGGGAGGAGGAAGGAGGAGGAGGAGGAGGAGGAGGAGGAGGGGGGGGGGTCGGGGGGGGCCCCCCCAAATTGCGCTTCATGAGGCGCTGGAGGGAGGAAGGGGGGGGGAGGGGCGAGGGGGGGGGACCCCAAAGTGAGGGGGGGGGAGGGGGGGGGAGCTGCAGCGAGCCACTGAGCTGCTCTCCTTGGAGGGGGGGGGCGTTAATTAGCCTTAATTGGGGGGGGGGGGGTGTCTCCTTAATTAATAGGGGGAGCCTCGATGATGTGAGCCTTCATTGTAAGGGGGGGGGGGCACGTAATTGAGGGGGGACCATTAATTGGTGGGGGGGGTCCTTAATGATGTGAGCCCTCGTTATGGGGGGGGTCCCCTTAATTGGGGAGGGGGCCCTTAATGATGTGAGCCCTCGTTATGGGGGGGGTCCCCTTAATTGGGGAGGGGGCCCTTTATTCTGTGAGGTCTCATTGTTGGGGGGGGGGGCTCTTCTTAATTAATGGGAGGGCCCTTAATGATGTGAGCCCTCGTTATGGGGGGGGGTGTCGCTTAATTAGTGGGGGGACCATTAATCGGTGGGGGGACCCTTAATTATACGTGCCCTTATTGTAGAGGGGGGGTCTCCTTAATTGAAGGGGGGACCCTTAATTATATGAGCTGTCATTGGAGGGGGGGGGGGGCTCCTTAATTAGTGGGAGGGCCCTTAACGATGTGCGCCCTCGTTTAGGAGGGGGGTCTGTTTGATTGGGGGGGGAGAGCCTTAATTGTGCCCTCATTATTGGGGGGGGGGGGGGGGTTCTCCTTAATTAGTGGGGGGACCGTTAATTGGGGGTGGGACCCTGTATTAGGTGAGGTCTCATTAGGGGGAGGGGGGGGTCTCTTTAATTAGTGGGGGGGTCCTTAATGACGTGTGCCCTCGTTGAGGGAGGGGGGTCTGCTTAATTGCTGGGAGAGACCCTTAATTGCGTAGAGCCTAATTGTAGGTAGGGGGAGTCCCCTTAATTAACGGGGGGACCCTTAATGATGTAAGCCCTCATTAAGGGGGAGGGGGTCAATTAATTGTTGGGAAAGACCCTTAATTGCATGTAGCCTAATTGTGAGGGGGGAGCCCCCTTAATTGGTAGGGGAAACCCTTAATGACGGAGGGAGCCTTAATGATGGGGGGACGCTAATGACGAGGGGGATCCTCTTAATTAACGAGGGGGTCCCCTTAACGACGGATAGACACTAATTGTGGAGGGAGGAGCCTTAATTGCATAGGGGCCTTAATTATGCAGGGGTTCCCCCTAATAATGAGGGAATCGTGGAGGGACCTTAATTAGCAGAGGGTCCCTTAATTGTGTAGGGGCCTTAATTACGGGTGGGAGGGGCTTGCCTTAGGTGTCGTGGGGACCTTAATTACGGGTGGGGCCTTAATTAACAAGGGGACCCTCATTAACGGGTGTGACCCCTCCTTACGGAAAGGCTTTCGTTGACAAGGGGCCTTAATTAACGAAGGGGCCCCAATTAGCACGGGGTCCCTTTGCTGCTGGGGTGGGGCTGCCTTTAAGGATGCGCATCCCCTTAATTACAGACGGGCTTTAATTACGGAGCGGGTGGGGGGGCGAACGAAGGGCGAGGTCCCCTTCCTTACGGAGGGACCCCAATTAAGAAAGGGGCCTTAATTAGAGGAGGACCCCCACCCCCCTCCATCCCTTCCTCTGCCCCCCCATTCATCTCCCCCTTAATTACATCCCATTAAACCCCGCCCCCTTTCATTGAGCCACGCCCACGTGTCAAACCACGCCCCTTCCATTAAGCCCCGCCCCTCACTAAGCCCCGCCCACTCCATTAAGCCACGCCCCATTACCGCAACCAGCCTGTCCGGTTCATAAGCCCCGCCCCCTGTTCCCCAAGCCCCGCCCACTTTATTAAGCCACGCCCCTTCACCCCCCCCCCCCCGAGAGCAGTTCTCCAAACCGGAAGTCCAGCCCCTCAACTTCCTCCCCGCTGCCCTCGCGGCCACGCCCCCTCTCAGTAGCCCCGCCCCTCTGTCCCAAGCCCTGCCCACTCCATCAAGCCACGCCCCTTTAGCTCACCCAGCCTGGTTCCTAAGCCCCGCCCCTCTGTCCCAATCCCCGCCCACTTCATTAAGCCACACCCCTGCCCCACCCCCGAGAGCGGTTCTCCAAACCGGAAGTCCCGCCCCTGAACTTCCTCCCCGCTCCCTCACGACCACGCCCCCTCTCCGCAGCCCCAATGCCCCAAGCCCCGCCCACTTCATTAAGCCACGCCCCATTAGCTCACCCAGCCTATCCGTTTCCTAAGCCCCGCCCCCTTCATTAAGCCACGCCCCTCCCCCGAGAGCCGTTCTCCAAACCGGAAGTCCCGCCGCTCAACTTCCTCCCCGCTGCCCTCACGACCGCGCCCCCTCTCCGTAGCCCCGCCCCTTCCTCCCTGACCACGCCCCCCTTTAGAAGCCCCGCCCACCGCCAAGCCCCGCCCACCGCGGCCCCCCCGCCGCACCAACACCAAATATGGGGCGGCCCCGGGGGGGGCGGGGCCGAACCCGAGGGGGGGGGAGGGGTCTGTAAGTGCCTGTGGGGGAGGGGAGGGGCGGGGGGCGGGGCCTACCGAAGCCTTATGACGTCATTGTATGTGTATATATATATATATATATGGGGGGGAGGGGCGATGGATGGAAAGAGCCAATAAAAAACGTTTCTCACTTCCGCCCCGCCCTCCTCGTGTGGCCACGCCTCCCCTCCCTACGCCACGCCCCCTTTTATTAGCCCCGCCCCCTTGTTTCCTGGCCCCGCCCATAGCGCGCTCTCGTCATTTCCGGGTTTCTGGGCCCGGATGGAGCGGCGCTTCCCGTTTACGTCATCGCCGCGCGACGCCGCGAACAGGAAGTGCAGGAGCCGTTGCTAAGCGACGCGAGCTCCCTCCCCGTTGCTACGCGACGGCCAATCAGCGCCGCCGTTTCCGAGCAACAGCCAATCAGCGGCCGGTCTTCGATAGTTGTCGCCATGGCAACGACGCTCGTCTCCAACCCCGATTTTTGGGGTCGATTCGGAACTTTTTCGGGGATTTATTATTTTCTTTATTGCTCCAAAATAAAGGAAAGGTTTGGGGAGGGGGGTGGGGGGTGGGTCACAACTCACGAGGGAAAGGGGGTGGGGGGTGTATTGCACGTGTGGGGGGCTGGGGGGCCCCGTTGTGCCCTATGGGGTGGATTTGGGGGCCCCTATTGGCAGCCGTGTTTTGGGGGGGGGGGCGGTTTGGGGAGGGGGGGGGTGGGCGTCCCCTTTGTGCCCTGTGGAGTTTTTGGGGTCCCGCGTGTGGGTCTTCCATGGGGAGTTTGGGGTCCCCGTTTCGCCCTATGGGGGATTTTTGGGGGGGGGGGGGGGTCGGGGTCTCCAATGGGGGTTGGGGTCCCCCCCCCCAATTTTACCCTATGGGACGATTATGGAAGGGGATCTCGGGGGGTCCCCGTTGTGCCCTATGGGGTCTTCCCCCATTCCATGGGGGGGGGAGGGGGGGTTGGGTACCTTATAAGGGGGAGGGGGTTGGGGTCGCCCATTGTTCCCTATGGGGGTCCCAATGGAAGGGGTCTGGGGGTCCCCAATTGTGCCCTGGGGGGAGGGGGGGGATTTTGGGTCCCCCGCAATGCTGTGCTCCGCAGGGGGGAGTTGGGGTTCCTAAGGGATAATTTGGGGTCCCCCTATGGGGTCTCCCTACGGGAGTATTTGGACCCCCCTCCCCATGGGGGTGATTTTGGGGCCCCCCTCCCGGCCTCAATGTAGGACCCATCCTTGGGGCACAAGGGTCCCTATGGGGCTTTTTTGGGATCCCCACCTCATGAGGTCCTTTTGGGGTCCCTATGGGGGCACTGTTGTCCCCTCCATGGGATATTGGGCCCCCCCCCCCATATGGTCCCTATGGGGTTATTGGTGTCCCCATGGGTTATTGGTGTCCCCATGGGGTTCTGGGGTGCACCGTAGGAATATTTGGGACTCCCTATAGGGTTTTCAGGCTCCCCAATGGGGTCCCTATAGGGTTTAGGGGTCCCTATGGGGCTTTACCCCACCCTCCCCCCCCCAATGGGGTCCTTATGGACTATAGGGGTCCCGATGTGGGCACTGGGGTCCCACTATGTGGTCCCTCCGGGGTAACTGAGGTCCTTATGGGGCTTTGCCCCCCCCCTTTCTCCCCCCCCACGGGGTCCCTATAGTGTTTAGGAGTGCCTATGGGGCACAGGGGTCCCACCACGTGGTTCCTTTGGGGTTATTGAGGTCCCTATGGGGCTTTAGCCCCCCCCCATAGGGTCCTAATAGGCTTTAGGGGACCCTATGGGGTTTTGCCCCCCCCCCATAGGGTCCTAATAGGCTTTAGGGGACCCTATGGGGTTTTGCCCCCCCCCCCATAGGGTCCTAATAGGCTTTAGGGGACCCTATGGGGTTTTGCCCCCCCCCATAGCCTCCCATAGGGTCTCCATAGCGTTTAGGGATCCCTATGGGGTTTTGGGCCCCCCCATAGGGTCCCTCTGGGGACATCGGGGTCCCTGGAGGCTTTTAGGGTCCCCCCCGTAGGGCTCAGCTCCTCGCCCCTCCCCCATCCCCTCCATCCCCTCCCCCTCCCCCCACCCCCTCCCCAGGCCCCGCCCCCTCCGTCGCTCCTCCCACCAGGGGCGTGGCCAGAGCCGGGATGGGCGGGGCCAACGCAGGGTGGGGCGTGGTCAGAGCCGGGGGAGGGGCCAAGCAGGGCCCCGCCCACCCCCAGGGGAAGTCGGGCAGCGCGCGGCCGAACGGACCCAGCAGCGGCGGCGGCTTCGCCAATGGGGGCAGCGCTGGTGGGGGAGGGGGCGGGGCTAAGTCAGGTCCCGCCTCCTCGAGCCCCGCCCCCTCCGTAGCCCCGCCCCCTCCACGTTCCCATTTCCCATATTCCGCGCCCTTATGCCACCCCATATCCCCCCATGCGCCCCCCGCGTCCTGATGTCCCCTCCACAACCCCATATCCCCCCCCACGTCCCACCCCACATCCCCATATCCCACCCCACATCCCCATATCCACCCCCATCCCACCCCACAAGCCCATATCCCCCCACATCCCCCCCACATCCCCATATCCCCCCCATCCCACCCCACAACCCCATATCCACCCCACATCCCCCCCACATCCCCATATCCCACCCCACATCCCAATATCCTCCCCCATCCCATCCCATATCCCCCCCCACATCCCCATATCCCCCCCCATCCCACCCCATATCCCCATATCCCCCCCACATCCCCATTTAACCCCCACCCTCAGGCCCCGCCTACCCTCATCAGGCCCCGCCCACAAGCCCCAGGCCCCGCCCATAAGCTTTAAGCCCCTCCCACTCACAACAAACCCCGCCCACTGTCCCCAGCCCCGCCCACCCCCGAGAAACCCCGCCCACTCGTCCAAACCTCGCCCAATTGGTCAAACCCCGCCATTCGCCCCGCCCACCCGTTGGCCACGCCCCCCTCCTTTAGGCCACGCCCACCTGCCCCCAGCACCGCCTCCAGCCGGGCTTTCTCCACTCCGGATTCGAAGAGGGTGGGGCGGGGCGGGGCTTCGGCAGGGCGGGGACCAATCAGCAGCGTCTGCAGCGCCTGGGGGCGGGGCCACGGCATGGGTAACGCCTCCTCACCATATATGGGCATGGAGAGCGTCCCCCTTCCATATATGGGCATTGGTGTGACAGCGGGAGTGCGACACACGTGTCACACACCTGACCCGCCCGTGTCACGTGACCCCCACATCGCACGACACGTATGACACCCAGAAGTCACGTGACCAACACAGGTCACGTGAGCCACACACATCACGTGACCCACGCACGTCACATGACCCCCAACCTGTCATGTGACCCTCCACATCATGTAACCCCCAGATGTCATGTGACCCTCACCCTCCACATATCATGTGTCCCCACATAACACATGTCACGTGACCCACGCACATCACATGACCAACACCTGTCACGTGACCCCCAACCTGTCATGTGATCACCCTTTCCCCCCCCCCAGGTGTCACGTGACTCCGGTCACCTCACAGGCAGCGCAGTCGTGCGCACATGGCCCACACGCATCACGTGACCTCACACATGACACATGACCCACACACATCATGAGACCCCACGCACGTCACGTGACCCCCAACCTGTCACGTGACCACCCCTCCCCCATCAGGTGTCACGTGACCCCGGTTGCCTCACAGGCAGCGCAGTCGAGCGCACATGGCCCGCACACATCACGTGACCCGCACACATCACGTGACCCACACATGTCCCATGACTGCCAACCCGTCACGTGACCACCCGCCGCCCCCCCCCCCAGGCGTCACGTGACCCCAGTCACCATATGGGCAGTGCAGTTGGGCAAACATCACCCAGACACATCACGTGACCCACACATGTCATGTGACCCACACGCATCACATGACCCACACACGTCACATTACCCACAAACATCACGTGACCCCCTGCAACCCGTCACGTGACCACCCCCCCCCAGGTGTCACGTGACCCCAGTCACCATATGGGCAGCGCAGTCGTGCTCACATGGCCCACACGCATCACGTGACCCACACACGTCTCACGACCCCCAACCCGTCACGTGACCACCACCCCCCTCCAGGTGTCACGTGTCCACGGTCCCCTCGTGGGCGGCAGAGTCGGGTGAACATGACCCACACGCATCACGTGACCCACACGCATCCCATGACTCCCAACCCGTCACGTGACCACCCCGCCCAGGCATCACGTGACCCTAGCCACCGTATGGGCAGTGCAGTTGGGCAAAAATCACCCAGACACATCACGTGACCCACACATGTCACATCACCCACACACATCACGTGACCCCCTGCGACCCATCACGTGACCCCCCCAGGCATCACGTGACCCCAGTCACCATATGGGTGGCGCACTCGGGCGAACATGACCCACACGCATCACGTGACCCACACGCGTCCCATGACTCCCACCCCGTCACGTGACCACCCCCCCAGGCGTCACGTGACCGCGGTCACCTCGTGGGCGGTGCAGTCGGGTGAACATGACCCACACGCATCACGTGACCCACACACGCCCCGTGACTCCTAACCCGTCACGTGACCACCCCTCCAGGCATCACGTGATCCCAGTCACCTCGCGAGCGGCACAGTCGGGTGAACATGACCCACGCGCATCACGTGACCCACACGCATCACGTGACCCACACACATCACACTGCCCCCAACCCGTCACGTGACCACCCCCCCAGGCATCACGTGACCCCAGTCACCCCGCGGGCGGCGCAGTCGGGCGGACATGACCCACACGCATCACGTGACCCGCACGCATCACGTGACCCACACATGTCCCATGACTGCCAACCCGTCACGTGACCACCCGCCGCCCCCCCCCCCAGGCGTCACGTGACCCCAGTCACCATATGGGCAGTGCAGTTGGGCAAACATCACCCAGACACATCACGTGACCCACACATGTCATGTGACCCACACGCATCACATGACCCACACACGTCACATTACCCACAAACATCACGTGACCCCCTGCAACCCGTCACGTGACCACCCCCCCCCAGGTGTCACGTGACCCCAGTCACCATATGGGCAGCGCAGTCGTGCTCACATGGCCCACACGCATCACGTGACCCACACACGTCTCACGACCCCCAACCCGTCACGTGACCACCACCCCCCTCCAGGTGTCACGTGTCCACGGTCCCCTCGTGGGCGGCAGAGTCGGGTGAACATGACCCACACGCATCACGTGACCCACACGCATCCCATGACTCCCAACCCGTCACGTGACCACCCCGCCCAGGCATCACGTGACCCTAGCCACCGTATGGGCAGTGCAGTTGGGCAAAAATCACCCAGACACATCACGTGACCCACACATGTCACATCACCCACACACATCACGTGACCCCCTGCGACCCATCACGTGACCCCCCCAGGCATCACGTGACCCCAGTCACCATATGGGTGGCGCACTCGGGCGAACATGACCCACACGCATCACGTGACCCACACGCGTCCCATGACTCCCACCCCGTCACGTGACCACCCCCCCAGGCGTCACGTGACCGCGGTCACCTCGTGGGCGGTGCAGTCGGGTGAACATGACCCACACGCATCACGTGACCCACACACGCCCCGTGACTCCTAACCCGTCACGTGACCACCCCTCCAGGCATCACGTGATCCCAGTCACCTCGCGAGCGGCACAGTCGGGTGAACATGACCCACGCGCATCACGTGACCCACACGCATCACGTGACCCACACACATCACACTGCCCCCAACCCGTCACGTGACCACCCCCCCAGGCATCACGTGACCCCAGTCACCCCGCGGGCGGCGCAGTCGGGCGGACATGACCCACACGCATCACGTGACCCGCACGCATCACGTGACCCACACATGTCCCATGACTGCCAACCCGTCACGTGACCACCCGCCGCCCCCCCCCCCAGGCGTCACGTGACCCCAGTCACCATATGGGCAGTGCAGTTGGGCAAACATCACCCAGACACATCACGTGACCCACACATGTCATGTGACCCACACGCATCACATGACCCACACACGTCACATTACCCACAAACATCACGTGACCCCCTGCAACCCGTCACGTGACCACCCCCCCCCAGGTGTCACGTGACCCCAGTCACCATATGGGCAGCGCAGTCGTGCTCACATGGCCCACACGCATCACGTGACCCACACACGTCTCACGACCCCCAACCCGTCACGTGACCACCACCCCCCTCCAGGTGTCACGTGTCCACGGTCCCCTCGTGGGCGGCAGAGTCGGGTGAACATGACCCACACGCATCACGTGACCCACACGCATCCCATGACTCCCAACCCGTCACGTGACCACCCCGCCCAGGCATCACGTGACCCTAGCCACCGTATGGGCAGTGCAGTTGGGCAAAAATCACCCAGACACATCACGTGACCCACACATGTCACATCACCCACACACATCACGTGACCCCCTGCGACCCATCACGTGACCCCCCCAGGCATCACGTGACCCCAGTCACCATATGGGTGGCGCACTCGGGCGAACATGACCCACACGCATCACGTGACCCACACGCGTCCCATGACTCCCACCCCGTCACGTGACCACCCCCCCAGGCGTCACGTGACCGCGGTCACCTCGTGGGCGGTGCAGTCGGGTGAACATGACCCACACGCATCACGTGACCCACACACGCCCCGTGACTCCTAACCCGTCACGTGACCACCCCTCCAGGCATCACGTGATCCCAGTCACCTCGCGAGCGGCACAGTCGGGTGAACATGACCCACGCGCATCACGTGACCCACACGCATCACGTGACCCACACACATCACACTGCCCCCAACCCGTCACGTGACCACCCCCCCAGGCATCACGTGACCCCAGTCACCCCGCGGGCGGCGCAGTCGGGCGGACATGACCCACACGCATCACGTGACCCGCACGCATCACGTGACCCACACATGTCCCATGACTGCCAACCCGTCACGTGACCACCCGCCGCCCCCCCCCCAGGCGTCACGTGACCCCAGTCACCATATGGGCAGTGCAGTTGGGCAAACATCACCCAGACACATCACGTGACCCACACATGTCATGTGACCCACACGCATCACATGACCCACACACGTCACATTACCCACAAACATCACGTGACCCCCTGCAACCCGTCACGTGACCACCCCCCCCCCAGGTGTCACGTGACCCCAGTCACCATATGGGCAGCGCAGTCGTGCTCACATGGCCCACACGCATCACGTGACCCACACACGTCTCACGACCCCCAACCCGTCACGTGACCACCACCCCCCTCCAGGTGTCACGTGTCCACGGTCCCCTCGTGGGCGGCAGAGTCGGGTGAACATGACCCACACGCATCACGTGACCCACACGCATCCCATGACTCCCAACCCGTCACGTGACCACCCCGCCCAGGCATCACGTGACCCTAGCCACCGTATGGGCAGTGCAGTTGGGCAAAAATCACCCAGACACATCACGTGACCCACACATGTCACATCACCCACACACATCACGTGACCCCCTGCGACCCATCACGTGACCCCCCCAGGCATCACGTGACCCCAGTCACCATATGGGTGGCGCACTCGGGCGAACATGACCCACACGCATCACGTGACCCACACGCGTCCCATGACTCCCACCCCGTCACGTGACCACCCCCCCAGGCGTCACGTGACCGCGGTCACCTCGTGGGCGGTGCAGTCGGGTGAACATGACCCACACGCATCACGTGACCCACACACGCCCCGTGACTCCTAACCCGTCACGTGACCACCCCTCCAGGCATCACGTGATCCCAGTCACCTCGCGAGCGGCACAGTCGGGTGAACATGACCCACGCGCATCACGTGACCCACACGCATCACGTGACCCACACACATCACACTGCCCCCAACCCGTCACGTGACCACCCCCCCAGGCATCACGTGACCCCAGTCACCCCGCGGGCGGCGCAGTCGGGCGGACATGACCCACACGCATCACGTGACCCGCACGCATCACGTGACCCACACGCATCCCGTGACTCCCAACCCGTCACGTGACCACCCCCCCCAGGCGTCACGTGACCGCGGTCACCTCGTGGGCGGCGCAGTCGGGCGCGGGCGCGAGGAGCAGCGGCGGGGCGACGTCGAGCAGCGGGCAGCTGAGCAGCAGAACCTTGCTGAAGTTGAACTTGTAGGTGAAGCGTTTGCCCTTCGTCTTGTGCAGGATGCGCTTGTTGTAGTAGTACCTGGGGGGGGCACGGGGTCAGGGGTCACGGGGGGGTCAGGGGTCACGGGGGGGGTCATGGGGTCACGGGGTCACGGGGGGGTCATGGGGTTATGGGGGGTTATGGGGGGTTATGGGGCTGGGATGGTGTGCAGGACGCGCTTGGTGTAGTGATACCTGGGGGGGGGGGGCGGGTCAGGGGTCACGGGGGGGGTCATGGGGGGTTATGGGATGTGGGGTTATGGGGGTTATGGGGCTGGGCTGGTGCTGTGCAGGACCATTTCCAACGGGCCTTTGGTCCCTTTTGGTGCATTTGGGGCCACTTCCAATGGGATTTTGGGCCATTTTGTGCCACTTTCAATGGGATTTTGGGCCATTTCGATCAATTTGGGGCCACTTCCAATGGGCTTTTGTTCCCTTTGGTTCCCTTTGGTTCCCTGTGTCCCCTGTGTCCCCTGGGTCCCTTTGGCTCCCGTTTGCAGCCCTTTGGTTCCCTTTGGCTCACCTGTGCCCCCTGTGCCCCGTGTGCCCCGTGTCCCCTGGGTTCCCTTTTGTCCCCTGTTCCCCCTGTGTCCCCTGTGCCCCCTGTGCCCCCTGTGTCCTCTCTGTCCCCTGTTCCCCTGTGCCCCCTGTGTTCCCCTGTGTCCCCCTGTTCCCCCTGTGCCCCCTGTGTCCCCTGTTCCCCCTGTGTCCCCTGTGCCCCCTGTGTCCCCTGTTCCCCCTGTGTCCCCTGTGTCCCCTGTGCCCCCTGTTCCCCCTGTGTCCCCTGTGTCCCCTGTGCCCCCTGTTCCCCCTGTGTCCCCTGTGTCCCCTGTTCCCCCTGTGCCCCCTGTGTCCTCTCTGTCCCCTGTTCCCCTGTGCCCCCTGTGCCCCCCGTTCCCCCCGTGCCCCCTGTGTCCCTGTTCCCCCTGTGCCCCCTGTGCCCCCTGTGTCCCCTGTGTCCCCCTGTTCCCCCTGTGCCCCCTGTGTCCCCTGTTCCCCCTGTGCCCCCTGTTCCCCCTGTGTCCCCTGTGCCCCCTGTTCCCCCTGTGCCCCCTGTGTCCCCTGTGCCCCCTGTGCCCCCTGTGCCCCCTGTTCCCCCTGTGCCCCCTGTGTCCCCTGTGCCCCCTGTGTCCCCTGTTCCCCCTGTTCCCCCTGTGCCCCCTGTGTCCCCTGTGTCCCCTGTTCCCCCTGTGCCCCCTGTGTCCCCTGTGCCCCCTGTGTCCCCTGTTCCCCCTGTGTCCCCTGTGCCCCCTGTGCCCCCTGTGCCCCCTGTTCCCCCTGTGCCCCCTGTGTCCCCTGTGCCCCCTGTGTCCCCTGTTCCCCCTGTTCCCCCTGTGCCCCCTGTGCCCCCTGTGCCCCCTGTTCCCCCTGTGCCCCCTGTGTCCCCTGTGCCCCCTGTGTCCCCTGTTCCCCCTGTTCCCCCTGTGCCCCCTGTGTCCCCTGTGTCCCCTGTGTCCCCCGTTCCCCCTGTGCCCCCTGTTCCCCCTGTGCCCCCTGTGCCCCCTGTTCCCCCTGTGCCCCCTGTGCCCCCCGTGCCCCCCATGCCCCCTGTGTCCCCTGTGTCCCCTGTGCCCCCCGTGTCCCCTGTGTCCCCTTTTGTCCCCTGTTCCCCCCGTTCCCCCCGTTCCCCCCGTGCCCCCTGTTCCCCCTGTTCCCCCTGTGCCCCCCGTGCCCCCTGTTTCCCCCGTTCCCCCCGTTCCCCCCGTTCCCCCCGTGCCCCCTGTGCCCCGCTCACCGCAGCGCCCGGCTGAGCTTGTCGTAGTTCATGTGGGGTTTGCACTTCCTGGCGCCCCACAGCCGCGCCACCTCGTCGGGGTCCTTGATGACGAACTCCCCGTAGTCGCCCTGCCAGGCGATGACGTGCCGGTAGCGCTCCTGGCGCAGCAGCTCCAGGATGAAGTGCCACAGCTGGATCTGCCGCGAGCCGGGGCTCGACTCCGCCTTGTAGGCCCACTCCGGGAACGCCAGCCCTATGGAGGGGGGGCTCTATGGGGCTGGGGTCTATAGGGGGTCTCTATGGGATGTGGGTCTCTATGGGGCTGGGGTCTATAGGGGGTCTCTATAGGATGTGGGTCTCTATGGGGCTGGGGTCTATAGGGGGTCTCTATGGGATGTGGGTCTCTATGGGGCTGGGGTCTATAGGGGGTCTCTATGGGGTCTCTATGGGGTCTCTATGGGGCTGGGGACTCCGCCTTGTAGGCCCACTCCGGGAACGCCAGCCCTATAGGGGATGTGGGGCTGGGGTCTCCATGGGGTCTCCATGGGGTCTCTATGGGGGGATATGGGGGCTGGGGTCTCTATGGGATGTGGGGCTGGGGTCTCTATGGGGCTGGGGGTCCCTATAGGGGGATTTGGGGCTGGGGTCTCTATAGGATGTGGGTCTCTATGGGGCTGGGGTCCCCAATGGAGCCAGGGCTCCACTCCGGGAATGCCAGCCCTATGGGGATGTGGGGCTGGGGGTCCTGGTCCACCATGGGGTGTGGGTCTGGGGCCCTGATGCGCTATGGGGTGCTGTGGGGCGCTGTGGTGTGGGGTGCTATGGGGCAGTGTGGGGTGCTGTGGGGGCTATGGGGTGCTGTGGGGTGCTGTGGGGCGCTATGGGGTGCTATGGGTCACAGTGGGGTGCTATGGGGCGCTATGGGGCGCTGCAGGTCACAGTGGGGCGCTATGGGGCACTATGGGTCACAGTGGGGTGCTATGGGTCACAGTGGGGTGCTATGGGGCGCTATGGGTCACAGTGGGGTGCTATGGGGCGCTATGGGGCGCTATGGGGCACTATGGGTCACAGTGGGGTGCTATGGGTCACAGTGGGGCGCTATGGGGCACTATGGGGCACAGTGGGGCGCTATGGGGCGCTGTGGGGCACTATGGGTCACAGTGGGGCGCTGTGGGGCGCTATGGGGTGCTATGGGTCACAGTGGGGCGCTATGGGGCACTATGGGTCACAGTGGGGTGCTATGGGGCACTATGGGGGGCTATGGGGTGCTATGGGGCGATATGGATCACAGTGGGGCGCTATGGGGCGCTATGGGGCACAGTGGGGCGCTGTGGGGCGCTATGGGGGGCTATGGGGGGCTATGGGGCGCTATGGGGCACAGTGGGGCGCTATGGGGCGCTGTGGGGCCACCCCATACCTGGCGTCCATAGGGCGGGCAGTGGGGGGCCCAGCAGCAGTTCGGACCCACACGGACACTCCATAGGGGCGCACCTATAGCGAGGGGGGCGTGGCCACGTGGTGGGCGTGGCCTGCGAGAAACCACGCCCCCCTCTGACCCCCCCCCTCCCCCCCCCAAATCCCCTATAGATCCCTTACGCAGCCCCATAGGGCCCACATCCGCGGTCCTATAGGCCCCTTGTGCAGCCCCATAGGGGGCCTACATGCGGCCCTATAGGATCCTACAGCCCCTATGGAGCCCCATAGACTGTGCGCATGCTGACCCTATAGACCCTTATCCGCCCCACAGATCCCACACACAGCCCCTATAGACCCACATCTGCCCCACAGATCCCTATAGATTCCACACACAGAGACCCTATAGACCCTTATCCGCCCCATAGATCCCTATAGATTCCACACACAGAGACCCTATAGACCCCTGTCAGCCCCACAGATCCCCATAGATCCCACACACAGAGACCCTATAGACCCACATCCGCCCCATAGATCCCCTATAGACCCCACACACAGCCCCACAGACCCCCATCTGCCCCATAGATTCCACACACACCCCCTATAGACCCCTATAGATTCCACACGCAGAGACCCTATAGATCCCCATCCACCCCATAGATCCCTATAGACCCCACGCACGGCCCCTATAGACCCACATCTGCCCCACAGATCCCTATAGACCCCACACACAGCCCCTATAGACCCCCATCCACCCCATAGATCCCCTATAGACCCCACACACAGCCCCTATAGACCCCCATCAGCCCCATAGATCCCCTATAGATCCCACAGCCCCCATAGACCCCCATCCGCCCCATAGATCCCCTATAGACCCCACACACAGCCCCTATAGACCCCTATCCGCCCCATAGATCCCCTATAGACCCCACACACAGAGACCCTATAGACCCCCATCCGCCCCTATAGATTTCCCACACCTATACATTGCACCGACCGCCAGCCCCACAGATCTGCCATACGGACCCCCAGCCCCATATCCCCTATAGACGCCCCCCCCCCCAGCCCCATAGATCCATTCTGGGTGCACCCAGCCCCTATAGAACCCCCCCCCTTCCCCCTATAGGGTCCCAACCCCCCCCCCAACCCCGCGCACGCGGTGCCAGGGCCCCATCCATAATGCAGGGCCCTATAGGGCGCATCCATAATGCAGGGCCCTATAGGGCGCATCCATAATGCAGGGCCCTATAGGGCGCATCCATAATGCATGCGCTGCCGTCCCACACGGGGCCCTATAGGTGCCCGCGGCCCTATAAGCTCCGCGGCCCCTATGGGCACCATCCATAATGCATGGAGCTGCCACAGCCTGTGCAAACAGCCCCCTGCACGCACCCTATAGGGCCCACTTCCCCTATATAAACACCCTATAGGGCCCGCTTCCCCTGTATAAACACCCTATAGGGCCCACATCCCCTATATAAACACCCTATAGGGCCCACATCCCCTATATAAACACCCTATAGGGCCCACATCCCCTATATACACACCCTATAGGGCCCGCTTCCCCTATATAAACACCCTATAGGGTGTGCTTCCCCTATATAAACACCCTATAGGGCCCGCTTCCCCTATATAAACACCCTATAGGGCCCACTTCCCCTATATAAACACCCTATAGGGCCCGCTTCCCCTATATAAACACCCTATAGGGCCCACTTCCCCTATATAAACACCCTATAGGGCCCGCTTCCCCTGTATAAACACCCTATAGGGCCCACATCCCCTATATAAACACCCTATAGGGCCCACATCCCCTATATAAACACCCTATAGGGCCCACATCCCCTATATACACACCCTATAGGGCCCGCTTCCCCTATATAAACACCCTATAGGGTGTGCTTCCCCTATATAAACACCCTATAGGGCCCGCTTCCCCTATATAAACACCCTATAGGGCCCACATCCCCTATATAAACACCCTATAGGGCCCACATCCCCTATATACACACCCTATAGGGCCCGCTTCCCCTATATAAACACCCTATAGGGTGTGCTTCCCCTATATAAACACCCTATAGGGCCCGCTTCCCCTATATAAACACCCTATAGGGCCCACTTGCCCTATATAAACACCCTATAGGGCCCGCTTCCCCTATATAAACACCCTATAGGGCCCACTTCCCCTATATAAACACCCTATAGGGCCCGCTTCCCCTGTATAAACACCCTATAGGGCCCACATCCCCTATATAAACACCCTATAGGGCCCACATCCCCTATATAAACACCCTATAGGGCCCACATCCCCTATATACACACCCTATAGGGCCCGCTTCCCCTATATAAACACCCTATAGGGTGTGCTTCCCCTATATAAACACCCTATAGGGCCCGCTTCCCCTATATAAACACCCTATAGGGCCCACTTGCCCTATATAAACACCCTATAGGGCCCGCTTCCCCTATATAAACACCCTATAGGGCCTGCTTCCCCTATATAAACACCCTATAGGGCCCGCTTCCCCTATATAAACACCCTATAGGGCCCACTTGCCCTATATAAACACCCTATAGGGCCTGCTTCCCCTATATAAACACCCTATAGGGCCTGCTTCCCCTATATAAACATCCTATAGGGCCCACATCCCCCATATAAACACCCTATAGGGCCCGCTTCCCCTATATAAACACCCTATAGGGTGTGCTTCCCCTATATAAACACCCTATAGGGTGTGCTTCCCCTATGCACACACCCTATAGGGCCCACATCCCCCATATACACACCCTATAGGGCGCACATCCCCTATACACACACCCTATAGGGCCATACACGCCAGTCCCATCCCAGTCCCTCCCTCCCCAGCCCCACATCCCACCCCACATCCCCCATATCCCCCCTATATCCTCACCCCACATCCCCCTGCCCCACATCCCCCATATCCCCCCACATCCCCCCTATATCCTCACCCCACATCCCCCCTACATCCTAACCCCATATCTCCCCCCATCCGTATCCCCCATATCCCCCCAACCTACATCCCCCATATCCCCCCATATTCTCACCCCACATCCCCCCCTACCCCACATCCTCCATATCCCCCCCACATCCTCACCCCACATCCCCCATATCCCCCCATATTCTCACCCCACACCCCCCTGCCCCACATCCCCCATATCCCCCCCATATCCCCCCAACCTACATCCCCCACATCCCCCCTATATCCTCACCCCACACCCCCCTGCCCCACATCCCCCATATCCCCCCCACATCCCCCACACCCCCCCTATATCCTCACCCCACATCCCCCATATCCCCCCCCATACCCTCCCTATATTCTCAACCCACAACCCCCGCCCCACATCCCCCATATCCCCCTCACACCCCCCACACCCCCCCTCTATCCTCACCCCACATCCCCCATATCCCCCCCATATCCCCCCATATCCTCACCCCACACCCCCCCGCCCCACACCCCCCACACCCCCCCTCTATCCTCACCCCACACCCCCCATATCCCCCCCATATCCCCCCATATCCTCACCCCACACCCCCCCGCCCCACACCCCCCACATCCCCCCCATAAACCACCTCCCTGCAGCCCATCGCAGCCCCCCATCCCCCCCCCACCCCCCCTTCACATCGCCCCCCCCAGCCCCCACCCCCCACCCCCCCCCCCAACCACCCCCCCCCCCCCCCGCGCCCCCCCCCGGGGTTGGGGCGGAGGATCAAAGCGGCCCCATTGATCCCCGCATCGATCCGGGGGGGTCCGGGGGGGTCCCGCTGCCATCGCCGCGGGTCAGAGAGCGGCGCGGCGGTAATTGGGGCCATGAATAATGCAGGGGGGGGGGGTGGGGGGGGGGAGGGGAGGGGAGGGGGGGGGAGGAATGTGGGGGGAGATGGGGGGAGATGGGGGGGTGGGGGAGATGGGGGGAGATGGGGGATATGGGGGTTATGGGGGATGTGGGGTGGGGGGAGGAGATGGGGGGAGATGGGGGGTGGGGGATATGGGGGATATGGGGGGGTGAGGAACATGGGGGGAGATGGGGGATATGGGGTGGGGGGAGATGGGATATGGGGGGGTGGGGGAGATGGGGGGAGATGGGGAATATATGGGGGGGTGAGGAATATGGGGGGATGTGGGGGGGGGAGGATATGGGGGGAGATGGGGTGGGGGGAGATGGGGGGAGATGGGGGGGTGGGGGAGATGGGGGGTTTGGAGGGGAGATGGGGGGATATGGGGGGCATATGGGGTGGGGGGAGATGGGGGGAGATGGGGGAGATGTGGGGTGGGGGGAGGAGATGGGGGGAGATGGGGGATAGGGGGGGAGATGGGGGGGGAGATGGGGGGAGATGGAGGATGGGGGGGATATGGGGGGTTTGGAGGGGATATGGGGAATATGGGGGGAGATGGGGGGATATGGGGTGGGGGAGATGGGGGATATATAGGGGCGTGAGGAACATGGGGGGATATGGGGGAGATATGGGGGGGTGAGGAATATGGGGGGAGATGGGGGGATATAGGGGGGTGGGGGAGATGGGGGGTTTGGAGGGGATACGGGGGGAGATGGGGGAGATGGGGGGGGAGATGGGGGGGGAGATGGGGGGATACGGGGGGGTGGGGAATATGGGGGGAGATGGGGGATATGGGGGGATGTGGGGTGGGGGGAGGATATGGGGGGAGATGGGGGGTGGAGGATATGGGGGGAGATGGGGGTTATGGGGGGGATATGGGGGATATGGGGGGGGGAGATGGGGGGTTTGGAGGGGAGATGGGGGGAGATGGGGGGTTGGGGGATATGGGGGGGGGAGATGGGGGGAGATGGGGGGTTGGGGGATATGGGGGGAGATGGAGGATGGGGGGGATATGGGGGATATGGGGGGGTGGGGGGAGATGGGGGGATACGGGGGTTATGGGGGGGGAGATGGGGAGGTGGGGGATATGGGGGGATATGGGGGGTGGGGGAGATGGGGGGAGATGGAGGATGGGGGGGATATGGGGGGGATATGGGGGGGTGAGGAATATGGGGGCATATGGGAGAATGTGGGGTGGGGGGAGATGGGGGGATACAGGGGGTGGGGGATATGGGGGATATGGGGTGGGGGGAGATGGGGAGTTTGGAGGGGATATGGGGGGATATGGGGGGCATATGGGGTGGGGGGAGATGGGGGGATATGGGGGGGATGTGGGGTGGGGGCAGGAGATGGGGGGAGATGGGGGGTGGAGGATATGGGGGGGAGATGGGGTGGGGGGAGATGGAGGTTATGGGGGGGATATGGGGGGTTTGGAGGGGATATGGGGGATATGGGGATATGGGGTGGGGGGAGATGGGATACGGGGGGTGGGGGATATGGGGGAGATGGGGGGGATATGGGGGGATATGGGGGATATGGGGGGAGATGCGGTGGGGGGAGATGGGGGGATATGGGGGGGTGAGGAATATGGGGGGATGTGGGGGTTATGGGGGATGTGGGGTGGGGGGAGGAGATGGGGGGTGGGGGATATGGGGGATATGGGGGGATATGGGGTGGGGGGAAATGGGGGGAGGATATGGGGGGGAGGAATGTGGGGGGAGATGGGGGATATGGGGTGGGGGGAGATGGGATATGGGGGGGTGGGGGAGATGGGGGGTGAGGAATATGGGGGGCTATGGGGGATGTGGGGTGGGAAGGATATGGGGGCCATGGGGGGGATATGGGGTGGGGGGGAATGGGGGGCTGAGGGATGTGGGGGTCATGGGGCGGGGGGGTTTGGGGGATATGGGGGGATATGGGGGGATATGGGGGGATATGGGGGGGATATGGGGGGGATATGGGGTGGGGGGGATATGGGGGTTTTGGGGGGGGATGTGGGGTGGGGGAGCGGTGATTTCTGGGGGGAGGAAACGCCGTTTGTCCCCACCGACCCCACGCACGACCCCAGTGCACGGCGCGGCACGCGCGTGTGCAAATCTGCGGGCGCACGACCCACGGCGTCAGTGTGACGGGTGTGCAAAGGGGTGTGGGGGGGAGGGGCTCGTAGTTGTGTGTTGCACGATGGGGTGGGTTTGCACGGGGTTTGCACAAGGATCGCACGGGGTTTGCACACGGATCGCATTGGGTTTGCACGGGGTTTGCACAAGGATTGCACGGGGTTTGCACGGGGTTTGCATGGGGTTTGCACAAGGATCGCACGGGGTTTGCACACGGATCGCATTGGGTTTGCAAGGGGTTTGCACAAGGATCACACGGGGTTTGCACAGGGTTTGCACGGGGTTTGCACAGGGTTTGCACGGGGTTTGCACGCCCGCAGAGCGGCTGCGTGTGCAGGGATCTCACAGCTGCGCTGCTGAGCGGCCGGGCGTGCAAAGCTCACGTGTGCAACGGACGCTGGGAGGGCGTGCAAAGCACAGACGTGCAATGCACCCCCACAGGAGCCCTGCAGCCCCCACAGGAGCAACGCAGACCCCATAGTTGCCATACAAACCCCATAGATCCCCACAGACCCCATAGAAGCCCTGCAGACCCCATAGAAGCCATACAAACCCCATAGGATCACTGCAGACCCCATAGGATCCCCACAGACCCCATAGGGCCATACAGACCCCATAGGATCACTGCAGACCCCATAGGATCCCCACAGACCCCATAGGGCCATACAGACCCCATAGGATCACTGCAGACCCCATAGGATCCCCACAGACCCCATAGGGCCATACAGACCCCATAGGAGCCCTGCAGACCCTAAAGACCATACAGACCCCACAGGATCACTGCAAACCCTATAGTTCCCTGCAGACCCTATACTGCCATACAGACCCCATAGGATCCCCGCAGACCCCCTATAGGAGCCCCGCAGGCCCCATAGAAGCAATGGAAACCCCATAGGATCCCTGCAGCCCCCACTGGAGCAATGCAGACCCTATAGTTGCCATACCGACCCCATAGGTCCCTGCAGACCCCATAGATCCCCACAGACCCCATAGAAGCAATGCAGACCCTATAGATCCCGCAGCCCCCATAGGATCCCCGCAGCCCCCCTATAGGATCCCTACAGACCCCATAGGATCCCTATGGACCCCATAGGATCCCCGCAGACCCCATAGGATCCCCGCAGCCCCTATAGCCCCCCCAGCCCCCATAGGATCCCTACAGACCCCATAGGAGCAATGCAGACCCTATAGCCCCCCCAGTCCCCTTATAGGATCCCTACCGACCCCATAAATCCCCACAGACCCCATAGAAGCAATGCAGACCCCATAGGATCCCTACAGACGCCATAAATCCCCGCAGACCCCATAGATCCCCGCAGCCCCCCTATAGGATCCCTACAGACCCCATAGGAGCAATGCAGACCCCATAGACCCCCGCAGCCCCCCTATAGGATCCCTACAGACCCCATAGGATCCCTACAGACCCCATAGTGTCATACAGGCCCCCTATAGGATCCCTACAGACCCCATAGGAGCAATGCAGACCCCATAGATCCCCACAGACCCCATAGATCCCCGCAGCCCCCCTATAGGATCCCTACAGACCCCATAGGAGCAATGCAGACCCCATAGATCCCTGCAGACCCCATAGTGCCATCCAGCCCCAATAGGATCCCTACAGCCCCCCTATAGGATCCCTATAGACCCCATAGGATCCCTGCAGCCCCCCTATAGGATCCCTACAGACCCTATAGATCCCCACAGACCCCATAGATCCCTGCAGCCCCCATAGTGCCATCCAGCCCCCCTATAGGATCCCCACAGCCCCCATAGGATCCCTACAGACCCCATAGATCCCCGCAGCCCCCCCATAGGATCCCTATGGACCCCATAGGATCCCCGCAGACCCCATAGATCCCCGCAGACCAAATAAATCCGCGCAGACCCCCTATAGGATCCCTACAGACCCCATAGGAGCAATGCAGACCCCATAGATTCCCGCAGCCCCCCTATAGGATCCCCACAGACCCCACAGATCCCCGCAGCCCCCCTATAGGATCCCTACAGATCCCATAGATCCCCACAGCCCCCATAGTGCCATCCAGCCCCCCTATAGGATCCCCACAGACCCCATAGGAGCAATGCAGACCCCATAGATCCCCACAGACCCCATAGGAGCAATGCAGACCCCATAGGAGCAATGCAGACCCCTATAGGATCCCCACAGACCCCATAGGAGCAATGCAGACCCCAATAGGATCCCCACAGACCCCATAGATCCCTACAGACCCCATAGGAGCAATGCAGACCCCATAGATCCCTGCAGACCCCATAGGAGCCCCGCAGACCCCACAGATCCCCGCAGCCCCCCTATAGGATCCCTGCAGACCCCATAGACCCCCGCAGACCCCACAGATCCCCGCAGCCCCCCTATAGGATCCCTACAGAGCCCATAGGAGCAATGCAGACCCCACAGATCCCCGCCACCCCCCTATAGGATCCCTACAGACCCCATAGGAGCAATGCAGACCCCAATAGGATCCCTACAGACCCCATAGACCCCCGCAGCCCCCATAGACCCCCGCAGCCCCCCTATAGGGCCGCCCCCCCGCCGCCCCCAGCCGCTCTGCAGCCTCCGCACGTCCCGGCGGCCGCCGCCCCACAAATCATCGTTAAGTCGGAGCCCCGCGGGGCCGCGGCTGCGCTGCGCCGTTCCCCAACGCCAGCTCCGCTTATAGGGACGGGGGGGGGCACAAAACCCACAGCTCCGCTTATGGGGACGGGGGGGGGGGCACAAAACCCACAGCTCCGCTTATAGGGACGGGGGGGGGCACAAAACCCACAGCTCCGCTTATAGGGACGGCGGGGGGGGGGCACAAAACCCACAGCTCCGCTTATGGGGACGGCGGGGGGGGGCACAAAACCCACAGCTCCGCTTATGGGGACGGGGGGGGGGCACAAAACCCACAGCTTCGCTTATAGGGACGGGGGGGGGGGGAAAACCCACAGCTCCGCTTATAGGGACGGGGGGGGGGGGGCACAAAACCCACAGCTCCGCTTATAGGGACGGGGGGGGGGGGCACAAAACCCACAGCTCCGCTTATGGGGACGGGGGGGGGGGCACAAAACCCACAGCTCCGCTTATGGGGACGGGGGGGGGGGGCACAGAACCCACAGCTCCGCTTATAGGGACGGGGGGGGGGGCACAAAACCCACAGCTCCGCTTATGGGGACGGGGGGGGGGGCACAAAACCCACAGCTCCGCTTATGGGGACGGGGGGGGGGGGCACAAAACCCACAGCTCCGCTTATGGGGACGGGGGGGGGGCACAAAACCCACAGCTCCGCTTATAGGGACGGGGGGGGGGAAAACCCACAGCTCCGCTTATAGGGACGGGGGGGGGGAAAACCCACAGCTCCGCTTATAGGGACGGGGGGGCACAAAACCCACAGCTCCGCTTATGGGGACGGCGGGGGGGGGGGAAAAACCCACAGCTCCGCTTATGGGGACGGGGGGGGGGAAAACCCACAGCTCCGCTTATAGGGACGGGGGGGGGGGGTGAAAAAAAACCCCGACGGGCGGCGGAGCGGAGTGGAAAATGAAGGGGGGGGGGGCGGCCCCAACGCGAGACCCCAAATGCAAGAACCCAAAGAATGCAAAACCCCAAAGAATGCAGGACCCCAATGAGCGACCCTACGGAATGCAAGACCCCAAGGGATGGACGGCCCCAAATGCAAAACCCCAAAGAATGCAAGACCCCAAATGCAAGACCCCAAATAATGCAGGACCCCAAGGGATGGACAGCCCCAAATGCAAGACCCCAAATGCAGGACCCCAAAGAACGCAAGACTGCGAATGCAAGACCCCAAAGAATGAAAGACCCCAAAGAATGAAAGACCCCAAAGAATGAAAGACCCCAAATGCAAAACCCTACAGAATGTAAAACCCCACGGAATGGACGGCCCCAAATGCAAGACCCCAAATAATGCAGGACCCCAAATAATGCAGGACCCTGAATGCAAAACCCCAAATAATGCAACACACCAAATGCAAGACCCCAAAGAATGCAAGACCCCAAATGCAAAACCCCAAAGAATACAAGACCCCAAAGAATGCAAGACCCCAAAGAATGCAAGGCCCTACAGGATGCAAAACCCCAAGGGGCAGACGGCCCCAAATGCAAAATCCCAAATGCAAAACCCTACAGAATGCAAAACCATGAGGGGAGGAACGGCCCCAAAGAATGCAAGACCCCAAATCACGCAAGACCCTAAAGAACGCCAGACCCTAAATGGTGCAAAACCCCAGTGAACGACCCCAAATGATGCCAAACCCCAAAGGAAAACCCCAAATGATGCCAAACCCCAAATGCCAAACCCCATTGCAGATGCACGGCCCCAAAAGGAAAAGGCAAAACCCCCTGCAAGTGTGGGGTCCTGAATGCAAAAACCCCAAATGCAAAAAACCCAAATGCAAAAACCCCAAAATGCAAAAACCCCAAATGCAAAAACCCAAAATGCAAAAAAAAAACCAAAATGCAAAAAAACCCCAAAATGCAAAACCCACAAATGCAAAAAAAACCCAAAATGCAAAAAAAACCAAAATGCAAAAAAACCCAAAATGCAAAAAACCCCAAATGTGAGCAACGGGGCAAATGGAAAATGCACTGAGAATGCAAAACCCACAAGTGAAAAACCCCACAAATGCAAAAACCCCAAATGCAAAAACCCACAAATGCACATGTGAGTAATGGGGCAAATGCAAAACCCCAAACACAAAACCCCAGACACAAAACCCCAAAATGCAAAACCCTAAATGCAAAACCCCAAAATGCAAATGGGGTGAATGCAGACCCTGCTGCAAATGCAAAACCCCAAATGCAAATGTGGGAACCCTCGAATGTAAATGCAAACCCTGCTGCAAATGCAAAACCCCAAAATGCAAACGTGAGCAACGGGGCGATGCAAAACCCGCTGCAAATGCAAAAACCCCAAATGCAAACCTTGCTGCAAATGCAAAACCCCAAATGCAAACGTGAGCAATGGGGTGAATGCAAAACCCTAAATGCAAATGCAAAAACCCCAAATGCAAACGTGAGCAATGGGGTGAATGCAAAACCCTAAATGCAAATGCAAAAACCCCAAAATGCAAACGTGAGCAACAGGGCGATGCAAAACCCGCTGCAAATGCAAAACCCCAAAATGCAAAACCCGCTGCAAATGCAAATTGCTGAACCCCCAAATGCAAACGCAGAGCTTGAGATGCAACGGGGTGAATGCAAAACCCCAAATGCAAAACCCCAAAACCCAAATGTGAGCAATGGGGCAAAAGCAAAACCCCCAAATGCAAACGGGGGCAAATGCAGACCCTGCTGCAAATGCAAAACCCTGAACGCAAATGTGAGCAATGGGGTGAATGCAAAACCCTAAATGCCAACACAAAAACCCCAAATGCAAACGGGCAAATGCAGACCCTGCTGCAAATGCAAAACCCCAAATGCAAATGTGAGCAACGGGGTGAGTGCAAAACCCACTGCAAATGCAGAACCCCAGAATGCAAACCCTGCTGCAAATGCAAATTGCAGAACCCCCAAATGCAAACGCAGAGCTTGAGATGCAACGGGGCGAATGCAAAACCCCAAATGCAAATGGGGTGAAAATGCAAACCTTGCTGCAAATGCAAAACCCCAAATGCAAACATGAGAACCCTTGAATGCAAACGCAAACCTTGCTGCAAATGCAGAACCCTGAATGTAAATGTGAGCAATAGGGTGAGTGCAAAACCCCCAAATGCAAACAGGGCAAATGCAAACCTTGCTGCAAATGCAAAACCCCAAATGCAAATGCGAGCAACGGGGCGAATGCAAAACCCTAAATGCAAATGCAGAACCCCAAATGCAAACGGGCTGAATGCAAAACCCGCTGCAAATGCAAAACCCCAAAACGCAAATGCAAAAACCCCAAATGCAAATGTGGGAACCCTCGAATGCAAACGCAAACCCTGCTGCAAATGCAAAACCCCAGAATGTAAATGTGAGCAATGGGGAGAATGCAAAAACCCCCAAATGCAAACGGGGTGAATGCAAACCTTGCTGCAAACACAAAACCCCAAAATGCAAACGTGAGCAACGGGGCAATGCAAAACCCCCAAATGCAAAACCCCAAATGCAAACCCTGCTGCAAATGCAAAACCCTGAATGCAAATGTGAGAACCCTCGAATGCAAATGCAGACCCTGCTGCAAATGCAGAACCCCAAAATGCAAACGGGGTGAATGCAGACCCTGCTGCAAACGCAGAACCCCAAATGCAAATGTGAGCAATGGGGCTATGCAAAACCCACTGCAAATGCAAAACCCCAAATGCAAACCCTGCTGCAAATGCAAAACCCCAAATGCAAACCCCGCTGCAGGAGCTGCAGCAGCGAAAGCAAAACCTGAGGAGCAAAATGTCGACGGCCGAGCGAAGCTGCTGCAAATGCAAACCCCAAACCTGCTGCAAAACCCCAAATGCAAACCCCAAAACCCGCTGCAAAACCCCACTGCAAAGTGCAAAACCCCAACTGCAAAACCCCAAACCTGCTGCAAAGTGCAAAACCCCAAATGCAAACCCCAAACCTGCTGCAAAACCCCAAATGCAAAACCCCAAATGCAAACCCCAAACCTGCTGCAAAGTGCAAAACCCCAAATGCAAAACCCCAAACCTGCTGCAAAACCCCAAATGCAAACCCCAAACCTGCTGCAAAACCCCAAATGCAAAACCCCAAATGCAAACCCCAAAACCTGCTGCAAAGTGCAAAACCCCAAATGCAAAACCCCAAATGCAAATGCAAAACCCCACTGCGAATGTGAGATCCCACTGCAAATGCAAAACCCCAAATGCAAACATCAGACCCCAAACAGATGCAAAACCCCACAGCAAACGCGAGGTCCTATTGCAGAATGGGAAACCCCAAATGCAAAGCCCCAAATGCAAAGCCCCAAATGCAAAACCCCAAATGCAAATGGAAGAGCTGAGTGTAGGACCCCAAATGCAAATGCAAAACCCCAAATGCAAACATCAGACCCCAAATGCAAAACCCCACTGCAAACCTGAGGTCCTGTCGCAAAATGCAAAACCCCAAATGCAAAACCCCAAATGTGAATCGAAACCCCATTGCAAACGTGAGACCCCAATCGCAAACCGAGACCAGAAAAGCAAATGCAAAACCCCAAATGCAAAACCCCAAATGCAAAAACCCCAAATGCAAAAACCCCAAATGCAAAAACCCCCAAATGCAAAAACCCCCAAATGCAAAAACCCCAAAAGCAAAACCCCATGACGAACACGCGACCCCCGACTGCAGAACCCCATTGCAAACCCCAGACCCCACATCAGACCCCACTGACCCCAAACCCCACTGCAGACCCCATTAATCCCATACCCCATAGCAGACCCCACTGCAGACCCCACTGACCCCAAACCCCACTGCAGAACCCCGTTGCAAACCCCACTGCAAACCTCAAACCCCACTGCAGATCCCATAACAGACCCCATTAATCCCACACCCCAAAGGAGACCCCATAGCAGACCCCACTGATCCCACATCCCACAACAGACCCCATAACAGATCCCACACCCCAGAGCAGACCCCATTAACTCCACACCCCAAAGGAGACCCCATAGCAGACCCCATAACAGATCCCATACCCCACATCAGACCCCATTAACTCCACACCCCATACAGACCCCATACAGTCCCCCCCCAGACCCCACACAGACCCCATTGATCCCATACCCCATAGCAGACCCCATACAGACCCCATAGAGCCCCCCCCACACCCCATACAGACCCCATACAGCCCCCCCCCAGACCCCATACAGACCCCATTGATCCCACACCCCATACAGACCCCATACAGACCCCATTAACTCCACACCCCATACAGACCCCCCCCAGATCCCATACAGACCCCATTGATCCCATACCCCATAGCAGACCCCATACAGCCCCCATAGAGCCCCCCCGCCCCCCCAGACCCCATACAGCCCCCATTGATCCCCCACCCCATAGAGCCCCCACCCCATACATCCCCCACCCCATAGAGACCCCATACATCCCCCATACAGACCCCACACCCCATCGATCCCCCACCCCATACATCCCCCACCCCATAGAGACCCCATACATCCCCCACCCCATACAGACCCCATACCCCATAGAGCCCCCATACAGACCCCATACAGCCCCCATTGATCCCATACCCCATAGAGCCCCCATACATCCCCCATACAGACCCCACACCCCATCGATCCCCCACCCCATACAGCCCCCATTGATCCCCCACCCCATACATCCCCCATAGAGCCCCCATACAGACCCCACCCCATACAGCCCCCATACCCCATTGATCCCATACCCCATACAGCCCCCATACAGCCCCCATAGAGCCCCCCCGCCCCCCCAGACCCCATACATCCCCCATTGATCCCCCACCCCATACATCCCCCATAGAGCCTCCATACAGACCCCATACAGCCCCAAACCCCATTGATCCCCCACCCCATACATCCCCCATAGACCCCCCATAGAGCCCCCATACAGACCCCATTGATCCCCCACCCCATACAGACCCCATACCCCATAGAGCCCCCATACATCCCCCATACAGCCCCCATTGATCCCCCACCCCATACATCCCCCATAGAGCCCCCATAGAGCCCCCATACAGCCCCCATACCCCATTGATCCCCCACCCCATACATCCCCCATAGAGCCCCCATACAGACCCCATACATCCCCCATACAGCCCCCATACAGCCCCCAGACCCCACTGATCCCCCACCCCATACATCCCCCATACCCCATACAGACCCCATACATCCCCCATAGACCCCCCGCCCCCCGCCCCCCCGCCCCAATTAAGCGGCGGCCGCGGGCGCAGCGCAGCGCAGCGGAAGCCCCGGGGCGGCGGGGCGGCGTGCCGCTAATTGGGGGGGGAGGGGAGGGGGGAGCGCCCGCCCCACAGCGGCCCCATAACGGCCCCATAACCGCCCCATAGCCGCCCCATAACTGACCCACAACGGCCCCATAACCGACCCATAACCGACCCATAACCGACCCATAACAGCCCCATAACTGACCCACAACGGCCCCATAACCGACCCATAACTGACCCACAACGGCCCCATAGCCGACCCATAACTGACCCACAACGGCCCCATAGCCGACCCATAACTGACCCACAACGGCCCCATAGCCGCCCCATAACAGCCCCATATCTGCCCTATAACTGACCCATAACTGACCCATAATCGCCCTATAACCACCCTATAGCCGCCCCATAGCCCCCCCATAGCCGCCCCATAACAGCCCCATAATCGCCCTATAACTGACCCATAACTGACCCGTAATCGCCCTATAACCACCCTATAGCCGCCCCATAACTGCCCCATAACAGCCCCATAGCCGACACATAACAGCCCCATAGCCGCCCCACAACGGGCCCATAACCGACCCATAACCGCCCCATAGCCACCCCATAGCCGCCCCATAACGGCCCCATAGCCGCCCCATAACCGACCCCATAACCGCCCCATAGCCGCCCCATAACGGCCCCATAACAGCCCCATAGCCGACACATAACAGCCCCATAATCGCCCTATAACCGCCCTATAGCCACCCCATAGCCGCCCCATAATGGCCCCATAGCCAATCCATAGCCGCCCCATAACTGCCTTATAATGGCCCCATAGCTGACCCATAGCCGCCCCATACCTGACACATAACAGCCCCATAACCGCCCCATAACCACCCCATAACAGCCCTATAGCTGACCCATAGCCATCCCATAGCCGCCCCATAGCCGCCCCATAACCATCCTACAACTGCCCCATAACCGCCCCATAACCGCCCTATAGCTGCCCCATAGCCATCCCACAACTGACCCATAACCAACCCATAGCCAACCCACAACTGCCCCATAACCGCCCCATAACCGCCCTATAGCCGCCCCATAACTGCCCCATAGCCATTCTGTAACCACCCCATAACTGTCCCATAACTGCCCCATGGCCGCCCCATAGCCCCATAACCACCCCGCAGCCGGGGTTCCATCTATGGGGCGGGGGGTGCATCTATGGGGCGGGCGGGGGGACCCATATGGGGGGATCTATGGGGCAGGGGGTCCATCTATGGGGGGATCTATGGGGCAGGGGGTCCATCTGTGGGGGGATCTATGGGGCGGGGGGTCCATCTATGGGGCAGGGGGTCCATCTATGGGGGGATCTGGGGGTCCATCTATGGGGGGATCTATGGGGCAGGGTGGGGCGGAGGTGTCCATCTATGGGGCAGGGTGGTTCCATCTATGGGGGGGATCTATGGGGCGGGAGTCCATCTGTGAGGGGATCTATGGGGCAGGGGGTCCGTCTATGGGGGGATCTACGGGGCGGGGGAGGCGGGGGGTCCATCTATGGGGCGGGAGTCCATGAGTCCATCTGTGGGGGGATCTATGGGGTGGGGCGGGGGGGGTCCATCTATGGGGCGGGGGTCCATCTATGGGGGATCTATGGGGCAGGGGGTCCATCTGTGGGGGGATCTATGGGGTGGGGTGTCCATCTATGGGGCGGGGGTCCATCTATGGGGGATCTATGGGGCAGGGGGTCCATCTGTGGGGGGATCTATGGGGCGGGGGTTCGTCTATGGGGGATCTATGGGGCGGGGGTCCGTCTACGTGGGATCTATGGGGCGGGGGTCTGTCTATGGGGGATCTATGGGGCGGGGGTCCGTCTACGTGGGATCTATGGGGCGGGGGTCTGTCTATGGGGGATCTATGGGGCGGGGGATCCGTCTATGGGGGGATCTATGGGGCGGGGGTCCGTCTACGTGGGATCTATGGGGCAGGGGTCCGTCTATGGGGGATCTATGGGGCGGGGGGTCCATCTATGGGGCGGGGGTCCGTCTATGGGGGATCTATGGGGCGGGGGCTCCCGGGGCTCCGCTGCGCCGCCATCGATCGCAGCGCGGGGCCATAAATAACGGTGACAGCGATCAATGGGGCCGCACGCGGCGTCCCCAAACCCCCCCGGGACCCCCTGTGGGGTGGGGGCAGCCCTGGGGGGGGGGCCTGACCCCTAAGTGGGGGGTCTGACCCCATAGGGGTGGGTCTGACCCATAAGAGGGGGGTCTGGCCCCATAGATGTGGGTCTGACCCCATAGATGTAGAACTGTCATATAAGTGGGGGGCCTGGCCCCATAGATGTGGGTCAGTCCCATAAGTGGGGGGCCTGGCCCCATAGATGTGGGTCTGACCCATAAGAGGGGGGCCTGGCCCCATAGATGTGGGTCTGCCCCGTAAGTGTGGGGTTTGACCCCATAGATGTGATTCTGTCCCATAAGTGGGGGGTCTGGCCCCATAGATGTGGGTCTGACCCCATAGATGTGGGTCTGTCCCATAGATGTGGGGCCTGGCCCCATAGATGTGATTCTGTCCCATAGATGGGGGGCCTGGCCCCATAGATGTGGGTCTGACCCCATAGATGTGGGTCTGTCCCATAGATGGGGGGCCTGGCCCCATAGATGTGGGTCTGACCCCATAGATGTGGGTCTGACCCATAAATGGGGGGCCTGACCCCATAGATGTGGGTCTGACCCCATAGATGGGGGTCAGTCCCTCTACATGGGGGTCCTGAGCCCTAAGTGTGGGGTGCCCCATAGATGTGGGGGGAATGGGGTTGTGCTGTGGGGTCAGGGTGCGCTATAGGGCTGGGATCTATGGGGCGATGGGATCTACGGGGTCTATGGGGCAGTGGGATCTATAGGGCTGGGATCTATGGGGCAACGGGGTCTATGGGGTCTATAGGGATGGGATTTATGGGGTGACGGGATCTATGGGGTCTATGGGGCTGGGGTCTATGGGGCAGTGGGGTCTATGGGGCAGTGGGATCTATGGGGTCTATGGGGCAGTGGGATCTATGGGGCGCTTTGTGATGGGATCGGCTCACATATGGGGTCGGCAGCACCCAAAGACCCTACAGAGCCTATAGGTCCCGCGCCCCATAGGGCCCCCACCCCCTATAGGATCCGTGCCCCACGGGGACCCACGCACCCTATAGGATCCATAGGACCCCCCTACACACCCTATAGGACCCCCCGAAACCCCGCACCCCCCTTATAGGATCCGTAGGATCCCCCCGCAGCCCCTATAGGACCCCATAGGTGCCCCCCACCGCCCCTATAGGACCCTATAGGGCTCCCCACCGCCCCTATAGGAGCCCCCCAAACCCCACAACCCCTATAGGATCCATGGGACTCCCCCACCCCTATAGGACCCTATAGGACCCCCCCCCACATCCCCTATATGCTCCACCCCCCCCCCCCCGACCCTATAGGACCCCATAAGACCCCCCCACACACATACACCCCCTATAGGATCCATAGGACCCCCACCCCAGAACCCCACATCCCCTATAGGAAGGAGCAGGAGCCACCGGACCCCACATCCCCTATATGCCCTATATGTTCCGTCCCGCTCCGACCATATAGGACCCCCCCCCCGACCCTATAAGACTCCCCCGACCCTATAGATCCCCCCCCACACCCTATAAGACTCCCTCTTCTCCTATAGAATTCCCCCGTCCCTATAGGAATCCCCCGTTCCCTATAGGAACCCCCTTCCACTGTAGGAATCCCCCGACCCTATAAGATCCCCCCGACCCTATAGGACCCCCCCGACCCTATAGACCCCCCCCCCGACCCTATAGGACCCCCTCTTCTCCTATAGAATCCCCCCGTCCCTATGGACCTCCCCATCCCTATAGGAATCCCCCGTTCCCTATAGGAACCCCCTTCCACTATAGGACTCCCCCGACCCTATAAGATCCCCCCGACCCTATAGGACTCCCCCCATCCCTATAGGACCCCCCCGACCCTATAGGACCCCCTCTTCTCCTATAGAACCCCCCCATCCTTATAGGAATCCCCTTCCACTGTAGGACTCACCCAACCCTATAAGATCCCCCCAACCCTATAGGACCCCCCCGACCCTATAGGACCCCCCCCCCGCCCCTATAAGACAGCCCCGACCCTATAGACCCCCCCCCCGACCCTATAAGATCCCCCCGACCCTCTAGGACCCCCCCGACCCTCTAGGACCCCCTCTTCTCCTATAGAATCCCTATAGGAACCCCCTTCCACTATAGGACTCCCCCGACCCTATAAGATCCTCCCGACCCTCTAGGACCCCCCCGACCCTATAAGACCCCCCCCCCGACCCTATAGACCCCATAGGGTCCCGGCACTCACCGCGGGCGGCTCCGGGCGGCGCCGAAAGGCTCAGAGCCACCGGGGGGGAAACATCGGGGGAGGGGATCCTATAGGGGCGGGGGGCTTATAGGGCGGGGGGCTTATAGGGCGGGGGGGCCTGCGGGGTTTTGGGGGTTTTGGGGTGGGGGTCCTTATGGGGGATGTGGGGTCGGGGTGGGGGTCCGTAGAGGGGGTTTGGGGTGGGGGGATTTGGGGTGGAGGGTGCGGGGTGGGATTTGGGGTCTGTATGGGGGATTTGGGGTGGGGGTCCGTATGGGGTTATGGGGTGGGGGATTTGGGGTGGGGGTCCGTATGGGGTTATAGGGTGGGGGATTTGGGGTGAGGATATGGGGGTGGGGGTCCGTATGGGGGATATAGGGTCGGGGTTTGGGGTTCGGGATATGGGGTGGGGGGTTTGGGGTCGATGAGGGGGTTCTTATGGGGGATTTGGGGTCCGTATGGGGGATATGGGGTTTGGGATATGGGATTTGGGATATGGGGTTTGGGATATGGGGTTTGGGATATGGGGTTTGGGATATGGGGTCGGGGTGGGGGTCTGTATGGGGGCTTTGGGGGTTTAGGATATGGGGTGGGGGATTTGGGATCCGTATGGGGGATTTGGGGTGGGGGATTTGGGGTGGGGGTCCGTATGGGGGATTTGGGGTCGAGGATTTGGGGGGGGGTCCCGGAAAAAGGGTCGGGGGACCGGGATTGGGGTTGGGGGGGGGGGGGTCGGGATTAATGGGACCGGGATGGGAGCGGGGAACCGGGAGCGGGGGCGGGACGGCGGATCCGGAACGGGAAAACGGATCGGACCGGGACCGGGGGGAACCGGGGGGGGGGGGGAACCGGAGCGGGATGGGGGGGAACCGGGACCGGGGGGGGATGGGGGGAACCGGGACCGGGATGGAACCGGGACCGGGGGGGAACCGGGACCGGGATGCAGGGAGGGGAACCGGGACCGGGATGGAACCGGGACCGGGGGGGGGTGGGGGGATGTGGGGAACCGGGACCGGGATGGAACCGGGACCGGGGGGGAATCGGGACCGGGATGCAGGGAGGGGAACCGGGACCGGGATGCGGGATCCGGGGAACCGGGATGGGGGGAGCGGGATGTGCGGCAACCGGGACCGGGAGAAAAGGAGAACCGGGACCGGGAGAAAAGGAGAACCGGGACCGGGAGAAAAGGAGAACCGGGATGCGGGAGGACCGGGACCGGGGAACCGGGATGGAGCGATCCGGAGAGGGAGAAAAGGAACCGGGACCGGGGGAGGGGAGCGGGGATCGGCGGAACCGGGACCGGACCGGGAGGAGGGAGAGGAGATCGGGATGGAGGAGAACCGGGACCGGGAGGAGGAGGAGAACCGGGACCGGGGCGGAGGGAAGCGGGGGGAGAACCGGGACCGGGAGGAGGGAAGCGGGGTAAAGGGGGAGGGATGGGGGGGAACCGGGACCGGGATGCGGAATGAAGGGACCGGCAGGAGGAGAACCGGGACCGGCAGGAGAAGAACCGGGAGAGGGGGAACCGGGACCGGGATGCGGGGGAGAGGGATGCGGCGGAACCGGGACCGGGATGCGGGGACCGGCAGAAGGGGAACCGGGACCGGGAGAAGGGAGCGGGGAGCGGGGTGGAGGGAGCGGGATGCGGCGGAACCGGGACCGGGGTGAACGGAGCGGGATGAGGCGGAACCGGGACCGGGATGGAGGGAGCGGGATGCGGGGATGCGGGGAAACCGGGATGGAGGGATCCAGAGAGGGGAACCGGGACCGGGATGCGGGAGAACGGGTCGGGATGGAGGGAGCGGGATGGAGGCGGAACCGGGACCGGGATGAACGGAGCGGGGTGAAGGGGTGAGGAGGAACCGGGACCGGGATGTGGGGGAACCGGGACCGGGATGGAGGGAGCGGGATGCGGGGATGCGGGAACCGGGATGCGGGGAAACCGGGATGGAGGGGAAACGGGAGAAGGGAAGCGGGACCGGGATGGAGGGGGAACCGGGCTGCGGGGAAAAGGGGAACCGGGACCGGGAGAGGGGAAGCGGGACCGGGATGGAAGGGAAACGGGAGAAGAGGAACCGGGACCGGGGTGAGGGGGAACCGGGAGAAGGGGAACCGACGCCGGGATGGAGGGAGAACCGGGACCGGGAGAAGGGAAGCGGGACCGGGATGGAGGGAGAACCGGGCTGCGGGGAAAAGGGAAACCGGGACCGGGAGAGGGGAAAGCGGGACCGGGATGGAGGCGGAACCGGGACCGGGAGAGGGGAACCGGGACCGGGAGAGGGGAACCGGGACCGGGAGAGGGGAAGCGGAACCGGGATGGAGGGAAAACGGGAGAAGGGGAACCGACACCGGGGTGAGGGGAAACCGGGACCGGGAGAAGGGAAGCGGGACCGGGATGGAGGGAGAACCGGGCTGCGGGGAAAAGGGGAACCGGGACCGGGATGGAAGGGAAACCGGGAGCGGGGTGAGGGAGAACCGGGACCGGGATGGAGGGGAACCGGGAGCGGGAGAAGGGAAGCGGGCCGAGGAGCGGAGCGGGGACGGGGTACCTTGGCGGAGGTGGAGGGATGTGGGGCTGGGGGGGAGGGGGTGTGGGGTGGGGGATATAGGGCCGGGGGGGGGGGTTATAGGGCCGGGGGGAGGGGGGTTATTATAGGGACGGAGGGGGGGGTTATAGGGACGGGGGGGAGGGGACGAACCGGAGGGGAGGGGAGGGGAGGGGGGGTCGGGGAGGTCCGACCCGGGAGGGGAGGGGAGGGGGAGGAGCGGGGGGGGGGGATTTGGGGCGGGGGGAGACGGGGTGTGGGGTCGGGATGTGGGGTGGGATATGGGGTGGGATATGGGGCGGGGGGAGAGGAGATATGGGGTCGGGATATGGGGGTGGGATATGGGGCGGGGGGAGAGGAGATATGGGGTCGGGATTTGGGGTGGGATATGGGGCGGGGGGAGAGGAGATATGGGGTCGGGATTTGGGGTGGGATATGGGGATGGGATATGGGGTCGGGATATGGGGGTGGGATTTGGGGTCGGGATATGGGGTGGGATATGGGGCGGGGGGAGAGGAGATATGGGGTCGGGATATGGGGTGGGATATGGGGTGGGATATGGGGCGGGGGGAGAGGAGATATGGGGTCGGGATATGGGGTGGGATATGGGGTGGGATATGGGGCGGGGGGAAAGGAGATATGGGGTCGGGATATGGGGGTGGGATTTGGGGTCGGGATATGGGGTGGGATATGGGGCGGGGGGAGAGGAGATATGGGGTCGGGATATGGGGTGGGATATGGGGTGGGATATGGGGTCGGGATACGGGGGTGGGAGTATGGGATGGATGTGGGATCGGGATATGGGGGCGGGGGGAGACGGGGTGTGGGGTCGGGATGTGGGGATGGGATGTGGGGTGGGATATGGGGTCGGGATACGGGGGTGGGATATGGGGTCGGGATATGGGGCGGGGGGAGAGAGGGTGTGGGGTCGGGATGTGGGATCGGGATATGGGAGTGGGCATATAGGGGTGGGATTTGGGGTCGGGATACGGGGCTGGGGGTATGGGATGGGATATGGGATGGGATATGGGATCGGGATATGGGGCGGGGGGAGACGGGGTGTGGGGTCGGGATATGGGGTGGGATGTGGGGTGGGTGGGATATGGGGATGGGATATGGGGGGGTATAGGGATGAATATGGGGCGGGGGGAGAGGGGGTGTGGGGTCGGGATATGGGGTCGGGATATGGGAGTGAGGATATAGGGATGGGATTTGGGGAGGGGATTTGGGGTCGGGATTTGGGGGTGGGGGTATAGGGATGGGATTTGGGGATAGGATTTGGGGTCGGGATATGGGGGGGGTATAGGGATGGAATATGGGGCGGGGGCAGAGGGGATGTGGGGTCGGGATATGGGGTGGGATACGGGGATGGGATTTGGGGTGGAATACGGGGGTGGGATATGGGGTCGGGATATGGGGTCGGGATATGGGGTCGGGGAGTATAAGGCTGGAGATATATGGACCGGGATCTGGAGATGGGGGCGTTATAGGGACGGAGGTATAGGGCTGGGGGTGTGGGGTATTGGGGTCGGGTATGGGGCACAGGGACCGGATACGGGATATTGGGGTCGGATGTGGGATTTAGGGACTGGATATGGGGTATTGGTGTCAGATATGGGGTATTGGGGTCGGATATGGGGTATTGGGGTGTAGGATATGGGGTATTGGGGTCGGATATGGGGTACAGGGACGGATATGGGGTATTGGGGTCGGATATGGGATTTAGGGACTGGATATGGGGTATTGGGGCCAGATATGGGGTATTGGGGTCTGATATGGGGTACAGGGACCGGATATGGGGTATTGGGGTCGGGTTTTGGGGTCGGATATGGGGTATAGGGACCGGATGTGGGGTACTGGGGTCGGATGTGGGGTATTGGGGTCGGATGTGGGATTTAGGGACTGGATATGGGGTATTGGGGCCAGATATGGGGTATTGGGGTCGGATATGGGATTTAGGGACTGGATATGGGGTATTGGGGCCAGATATGGGGTATTGGGGTCGGATATGGGGTACAGGGACCGGATATGGGGTATTGGGGTCGGATATGGGATTTAGGGACTGGATATGGGGTATTGGGGTCGGATATGGGGTCGGATATGGGGCGCACCAGAAGGGGGGGGGGGGGGACCAGTATGGGGTAGGGAGCTACCAGTAAGGACCAGTACACACCAGTAAGAGCCGGGGGGCACCGCTGGTGACCACCAGTACGCACCAGTAAGGACCAGTAACAAACCAGTACGCACCAGTAAGGACCAGTACGCACCAGTAAGAGCCAATGGGCAGAACCAGTACAAACCAGTACGCACCAGTATGCACCAGTACGCACCAGTTGCCCTCCGCTCACCTCCCAGTGCCCCCCCCTCCCCTCCCAGTACCCCCCAGTTTGCCCCCAGTGCCCCCCCAGTTACATCCCAGTGCTCCCAGTTACATCCCAGTAACCCCCAGTTCGCCCCCAGTTTGCCCCCAGTGCTCCCCCTCCCCTCCCAGTATCCCCCCAGTGCCCCCCCCAGTCACATCCCAGTGCCCCCCCTCCCCACCCAGTATCCCCCCAGTACCCCCCCAGTTACATCCCAGTGCTCCCAGTTACATCCCAGTGCCCCCCCCTCCCCTCCCAGTACCCCCCAGTTTGCCCCCAGTGCCCCCCAGTGCCCCCCAGTGCCCCCCCCAGTTACATCCCAGTTACCCCCCCTCCTCCCAGTACCCCCCAGTTTGCCCCCAGTGCCCCCCCAGTTACATCCCAGTGCTCCCAGTTACATCCCAGTAACCCCCAGTTTGCCCCCAGTGCCTCCCAGTGCCCCCCCAGTTACATCCCAGTTACCCCCTCCCCTCCCAGTACCCCCAGTTTGCCCCCAGTGCCCCCCCTCCCTCTCCCAGTATCCCCCAGTGCTCCCAGTTACATCCCAGCCCCCCCCCCTCCCCCCCCAGTCCCCTCCCAGTTTACTCCCAGTTTCCCCCCCCCCAGGATTTTGGGGGTCTCCCATCCCCACCTTGGCGCCCCCCCCCCAATTTTGGGGTCCGTTCCCCCCCCCCTGCAGACCCTGACCCCATTTTGCCCCCCCCCCCTCCCAGTTTGGAGACCCCCACCCCTTTTTTGAGACCCCCGTTCCCCATTTGGAGCCCCCCCCCCCATTTTTAGGGTCTCCCTCCCCCTTTTGGGGTCCCCTCCCCATTTTGATGCCCCCCCACCCATTTTTGAGGACCCCGTCCCCATTCCGACCCCCCATTCTGGGGGTCTCCGTCCCCATTTAAGGACCCCACCCCCACTTGGAGCCCCCCACCCCCATTTTGAGGGGGGGTCTGTATCCCCATAAAGGGGTCCCCAGATGGGGGGGGGGGTCCTATCCCCATTTTGAAGCCCCCCTACCCCCACTTCGGGGGGTCCCGCTCCCCACATAAGGGTCCCCATCCTCATTTGGGTGCCCCCAGCCCCATTTTGACCCCCCACCCTGGTTTGTCCCCATATAAGACCCCAGCCCCATTTCCCCCCCCCCCCAGTCTGGGGTGTCCCCATCCCCATACAAGACCCCCCAGCCCCATTTTGACGCCCCCAGCCCCATTTTGACCCCCCACCCCCACTCTGGTTTGCCCAGAGACCCCCCCCATCCCATTTTGACGCCCCCATCCCCACTCTGGGGGGGGGTCCCATCCCCATTTCGACGCCCCCCCCCCCAAATAAGGGTCCCCGCCTCCAGATAAGAGCCCCCATCCCCATTCAGACGACCCCCCACCCTCACTCTGGGGGGGTCTCCATCCCCATATAAGAGCCCCCATCCCCATTTGGACGCCCCCCACCCCCACCCCAAATCCAGACCCCACCGACCCCCCCCCAGCCCCCCACCCCCCTCACTCTGGGGGGTCCCTATCCCCATTTTCACCCCTCTCATCCCCATTTGGACGCCCCCAGCCCCATTTAGATCCTCAATCTGGGGGGTCCCCACCCCCATATAAGAGACCCCAGCCCCATTTGGACCCCCCCACCCCCACTCCCATCCCTCCCCCCTCAACCCCCCAATCCCCCCCCACCACCTCGGGGGTCCCCATCCCCACATAAGAGCCCCCAGCCCTATTTAGACCCCTCCCACCATCAATCTGGAGGGTCCCCGTGCCCATTTTGATGCCCCCAGCCCCACTTAGACCCCCACCCTCAATCTGGGGGGTCCCCATCCCCATATAAGACCCCCTATCCCCACTCAGACCCCCTTACCCTCAATCTGGGGGGGTCCCAACCCCCATCCAAGACCCCCCATCCCCATTTAGAGCCCCCTACCCTCAATCTGGAGGGTCCCCATCCCCATCCAAGACCCCCCCATCTCCACCTAAGACCCCCCAGCCCCATTCTGACGCCCCCAGCCCCACTCACACCCCCTCCACCCCCCTCCCACCACCACCTCGGGGGTCCCCATCCCCATTTAGAGCCCCCTACCCTCACTCTGGGGGGTCCCCAGCCCCATTCTGACACCCCCAGCCCCACTCAGACCCTCCATCCCGCAATCTGGGGGGTCCCCATCCCCATATAAGGGTCCCCATCCCCATCCAAGACCCCCCCATCTCCACCTAAGAGCCCCCATCCCCATTCTGACGCCCCCAGCCCCACTCAGACCCCCCTCCACTCCCCTCCCACCTCCACCTCGGGGGTCCCCATCCCCATCTAAGAGCCCCCAGCCCCACTCAGACCCCCCCTACCCTCAATCAGGAGGGACCCCATCCCCATTCTGACATCCCCATCCCCATTTAGAGCCCCCTTCCCTCAATCTGGGGGGTCCCCATCCCCATTCCGACGCCCCCATCCCCACTCCCACCCCTTCCAGCCCCCTCCCACCTCCACCTCGGGGGTCCCCATCCCCATCTAAGAACCCCCAGCCCCACTCAGACCACCCCTACCCTCAATCTGGGGGGTCCCCATCCCCATTCTGACACCCCCATCCCCATCCCGACGCCCCCATCCCCATCCAAGACCCCCCATCCCCATTCTGACGCCCCCAGCCCCACTCAGACCCCTTCCACCCCCCTCCCACCTCCACCTCAGGGGTCCCCATCCCCATTTAGAGCCCCCTACCCTCAATCTGGGGGGTCCCCATCCCCATTCTGACATCCCCATCCCCATTTAGAGCCCCCTTCCCTCAATCTGGGGGGTCCTCATCCCCATCCAAGACCCCCCATCCCCATCCCGACGCCCCCATCCCCAACTCCCACCCCTTCCACCCCCCTCCCACCTCCACCTCGGGGGTCCCCATCCCCATCCAAGACCCCCCATCCCCATTCTGACGCCCCCATCCCCATCCAAGACCCCCCATCCCCATCCCGACGCCCCCATCCCCACTCCCCCCCCTTCCAGCCCCCTCCCACCTCCACCTCGGGGGTCCCCATCCCCATCCAAGACCCCCCATCCCCATTCTGACACCCCCATCCCCATTTAGAGCCCCCTACCCTCAATCTGGGGGGTCCCCATCCCCATCTAAGACCCCCCATCCCCATTCTGACACCCCCATCCCCATTTAGAGCCCCCTACCCTCAATCTGGGGGGTCCCCATCCCCATCTAAGACCCCCCATCCCCATTCTGACACCCCCATCCCCATTTAGAGCCCCCTTCCCTCAATCTGGGGGGTCCCCATCCCCATCCAAGACCCCCCATCTCCATTCTGACACCCCCATCCCCATCCCGACGCCCCCCATCCCCAACTCCCACCCCTTCCACCCCCCTCCCACCTCCACCTCGGGGGTCCCCATCCCCATCTAAGAGCCCCCATCCCCACTCAGACCCCCCTACCCTCAATCTGGGGGGTCCCCATCCCCATTCTGACACCCCCATCCCCATCCAAGACCCCCCATCCCCATTCTGACGCCCCCAGCCCCACTCAGACCCCCCCTACCCTCAATCTGGGGGGTCCCCATCCCCATCCAAGATCCCCAATCCCCATCCAAGACCCCCCATCCCCATTCTGACACCCCCATCCCCATTTAGAGCCCCCTTCCCTCAATCTGGGGGGTCCCCATCCCCATCCCGACGCCCCCATCCCCAACTCCCACTCCTTCCACCCCCCTCCCACCTCCACCTCGGTGGTCCCCATCCCCATCTAAGACCCCCCATCCCCATTCTGACACCCCCATCCCCATCCAAGACCCCCCCGTCCCCACTCCCACCCCTTCCACCCCCCTCCCACCTCCACCTCGGTGGTCCCCATCCCCATCCAAGACCCCCCATCCCCATCCCGACGCCCCCATCCCCACTCCCCCCCCTTCCAGCCCCCTCCCACCTCCACCTCGGGGGTCCCCATCCCCATCCAAGACCCCCCATCCCCATTCTGACAACCCCATCCCCATTTAGAGCCCCCTACCCTCAATCTGGGGGGGTCCTCATCCCCATCCAAGACCCCCATCCCCATCCCGACGCCCCCAGCCCCACTCCCACCCCCCTCCCACCTCCACCTCGGGGGTCCCCATCCCCATTCTGACACCCCCATCCCCATTCTGACACCCCCATCCCCACTCAGACCCCCCTTCCCTCAATCTGGGGGGTCCCCATCCCCATCCAAGACCCCCCATCCCCATTCTGACACCCCCATCCCCATTTAGAGCCCCCTTCCCTCAATCTGGGGGGTCCCCATCCCCATCCCGACGCCCCCATCCCCACTCCCCCCCCTTCCCCCCCCTTCCCACCTCCACTTCCAACCCCCCCCACCCCCACCCCCCCCTCCCTCCCGCCCCCCGCCCCCCCCCCCTCCGTCCCGATTCCCCCCCCCCCCCCCCATGTTTTCGTATCTGTCGGCCGCGGCGGAATTATGAAAAATACCCCCATCGACAGCGCGCCTCAGGTTCGATTAAGGCAGATAGGACATGACAGGCCCCGATCAATACGCGCCCGCCCTATAAAGTGTCAAGTAATGAATCAATTTCGACTAAATTTTCCATTTTTCAGCGCCCGTTCGCCGAGAGAAGAATATCCTCTTTTGTAAAGATATTATTATCGATTGCGGCGGCAATTTGACATCAGGGGTAGTTAATTCCACTCAGAATAAAATTGAAAACACTTGAGATGGGGAGGAAAAAAAAAAATATATAACTGGGGGGGGGGTGGGGGGCTTGGGGGGGGGGGGATGGGGGGGGCAGGGATGGGAGACAAAGGGAGAGGGGGAGGGGAGGGGGGGTGGGGGGATGTTGGGGTTATGGGGGGAGATGGGGGTGTGGGGGGGAGATGGGGGGATATTGGGGTTATGGGGGCAGATGGGGGGTGTGATGGGGGGTGGGGGGATGTATTGGGGTTATGGGGGGAGATGGGGGGGAGATGGGGGGGTGTTGAGGGGGTATTGGGGTTATGGGGGGGATATTGGGGTTACGGGGGGGGATATTGGGGTTATGGGGGGAGATGGGGGTGTGGGGGGGAGATGGGGGGATATTGGGGTTATGGGGGGGATATTGGGGTTATGGGGGGGAGAGATGGGGGGATATTGGGGTTTATGGGGGGAGATGGGGGGTGAGATGGGGGCTGGGGGGATGTTGGGGTTATGGGGGGAGATGGGGGGATGTATTGGGGTTATGGGGGGAGATGGGGGGTGAGATGGGGGCTGGGGGGATGTATTGGGGTTATGGGGGGAGATGGGGGGGAGATGGGGGGGTGTTGAGGGGGTATTGGGGTTATGGGGGGGATATTGGGGTTATGGGGGGAGATGGGGGGAGATGGGGGGGGAGATGGGGGGATATTGGGGTTTATGGGGGGAGATGGGGGGGGTATTGGGGTTATGGGGGGAATATTGGGATTATGGGGGGAGATGGGGGGATGTTGGGGTTATGGGGGAGATGGGAGGTGAGATGGGGGGTGGGGGGATGTTGGGGTTATGGGGGGGAGATATGGGGGGATATTGGGGGGATATGGGGGGGATATATTGGGGTTATGGGGGGAGATGGGGGGTGAGATGGGGGGTGGGGGGATGTATTGGGGTTATGGGGGGAGATGGGGGTGTGGGGGGGAGATGGGGGGATATTGGGGTTTATGGGGGGAGATGGGGGGTGAGATGGGGGCTGGGGGGGATATGGGGGGGATATATTGGGGTTTATGGGGGGTGATGGGGGGATATTGGGGTTATGGGGGGGGATATTGGGGTTATGGGGGGAGAGATGGGGGGATATTGGGGGGAGATGGGGGGATATTGGGGGGAGATGGGGGGTGAGTTGGGGGTGTATTGGGGTTATGGGGGGGATATTGGGATTATGGGGGGAGATGGGGGGATGTTGGGGTTATGGGGGGGAGATGGGGGGTATTGGGGTTTATGGGGGGATGTTGGGGTTATGGGGGGAGATGGGGGGTGAGATGGGGGGTGGGGGGATGTATTGGGGTTTATGGGGGGAGATGGGGGTGTGGGGAGGAGATGGGGGGATATTGGGGTTATGGGGGGGATATTGGGGTTATGGGGGGAGAGATGGGGGATATTGGGGGGAGATGGGGGGAGATGGGGGGTGAGATGAGGGCTGGGGGGGGATATGGGGGGGATATATTGGGGTTATGGGGGGAGATGGGGGGATGTTGGGGGGTGAGATGGGGGGTATTGGGGTTATGGGGGGCAATTTGGGGATATAGGGGTTATGGGGGGGAGATGGGGGATGAGATGGGGGGTAGGGGGGATGTTGGGGTTTATGGGGGGAGATGGGGGGTGAGATGGGGTTATGGGGGGAATACTGGGGTTATGGGGGGAGATGGGGGGATGTTGGGGTTATGGGGGGCAATTTGGGGATATTGGGGTTATGGGGGGATATTGGGGTTGTGGGGGGGATATGGGGTGGGGGGGCAATTTGGGGATATTGGGGTTATGGGGGGTAACGGGGGGGTAATGGGGGCAGATGGGGGATAGAAGGGGGGTGGGGGGCATATTGGGGTGATGGGGGGAATGGGGGGATATTGGGGGGTAGGAGGGGGGGATGGGGGGATATGGGGGATATGGGGGGGATAGGAGGGGGATATGGGGGGGATATTGGGGTTATGGGGGGAGATACTGGGGAGGTGGGGGGATGGGAGGGGGTGTGGGGGGGGTAGGGGGGATATTGGGGTTCTGGGGGGAGATATTGGGGGTCTGGGGGGGGTAGAAATGGGGCCATGGGGGGATTTGGGGTTTAGGAGGGGGGTTGAGGCAAGATGGGGTGACAGGAAGGTGCTACGGGGGGGGGAAACGGGGGGAGATGGGGGTTATGGGGTGGCAGGAGGGGGAGATGGGGGGGCTGGGGGGGGACAGGAGGGGAGATATTGGGGCTGGGGGCTTCTGGGGGGGAGTAAAGGGGGGCTGTAGGGGGCAGCAAGGAGCTGGGGGGGGGGGATAAAGGGCGATCGAGGGGAGAGAGGATTGGGGGGGGGGGGCATAGGGAACTCCAACGCCCCCTATTTTGGGGGGGGGCCCTATGGGGGGGGATTCCCTGTGTGGATGCCCCCCCCCCCCCCAAAATTGCGGACCCCCTCCTCATTTCCGGACCTCCCCTGCCCCCCATTTCCGAAGCCCCCCCTCATTTCATAGAACACCCCTCTATTTCCAGGACCCCCCCCCTTCCCTAATTTCCCCCCCCCGAATTCCAACCCCCCCCAAATAATTCCCAGGACCCCCCTCCTTATTTTCAGGTACCCCCCCCCCCATCCCCATCTCTATTCCCAGAGCCCCCCGCCCCCCATTTTCGGGACCCCCTCCCCTCTGTTTTCCTTCCCCCCCCCATTCCCCACCCCCACCTCCACGGGGGGGGTCCCTCAGCCCCCCCCCTCGCCCCCCCCCCGCCCGCATCCATCACACTGACAGCGGCGGGCGGCGAATTAGCACCGAAATGGAGAATCGACCGCCGCCGCCGCCGCCCCCCCCCTCATTCCCCCCCCCCTTCATCTCCCCCCCCCCCCAACCCCGGGACCCCCCCCCCCCCACACACGTTCACAGACATCGCCTCCACAGTGCGGGGGGGGGGGAGCGAAAAATATGGGGCTACGGCTGGAAATCGGGGGGTCCCGGCAATGGGGGGGGGGCTGGAAATAGAAGGGGGTCCTGGAAATGAAGGGGGGGGGCGAAATTGGGGTGGTGGTCCTGGCAATGGGGGGGGGAAGGGATAACGGGGGGGGTCCTGGAAATAGGAAGGGGGGTCCCGGCAATCGGGGTTGGGATCTGGGAATAGGGGGGGGTCCCGAAATTGGGGTGGGGGTCCCGGCAATGGGGGGGGAAGGGATAACGGGGGGGGGGCTGGAAATAGGAAGGGGGGTCCCGGCAATCGGGGGGGGGGGATCTGGGAATAGGGGGGGGGTCCTGGAAATGAAGGGGGGGTCTCGAAATTGGGGTGGGGGTCCCGGCAATGGGGGGGGAAGGGATAACGGGGGGGGGGCTGGAAATAGGAAGGGGGGTCCCGGCAATCGGCGGGAGGGGATCTGGGAATAGGGGGGGGGTCCTGGAAATGGGGTGGGGGTCCCGAAATTGGGGTGGGGGTCCCGGCAATGGGGGGGGGAAGGGATAACGGGGGGGTCCTGGAAATAGGAAGGGGGGTCCCGGCAATCGGGGGGGGGGGGATCTGGGAATAAGGGGGGGGGTCCTGGAAATGAAGGGGGGGTCCCGAAATTGGGGTGGTGGTCCCGGCAATGGGGGGGGGGGGAGAGGTCTGGAAATGGGGGGGGACTCCCGGAAATTACGGGGGGCTGCAAGTGGGTTGGGGGGGGGGCTTGAAATATAGGAGTGGGGTCAGGAAATTGGGGGGGGGGCTGGAAACTGGGGGGGGGTTGCAAAAATTGGGGGGGGGTCCCGAAATACGGGGGTGGGGCCGAAAATTGGAGTAGGGGGGGAAGAGGAGGGTCCCCAAAATGGGGGGGAATGGAGAAAGAATAAAGGGGGGGGGGTCGTGGAAATGGGGAGGACCCCCCCCAAAAAAGGGGGGCCTCATAAGGGGGGGTGGGGGAGTGGGGGGGGGGACCCTAAAAGCGGCGGAATTGACCCCAAAATGAGAACGGAGACCCCAAAAGTGGGGAATCCCAAAAGCGGCGAAATCGACCCCAAAATGTGGTCAGAAATCCCCAAATCGGCGGACCCCAAAAACGATGGAATTGACCCCAAAAATGGGAATGGAGACCCCGAAAGTGGCGGAAATGACCCCAAAATGAGAGCGGAGACCCCAAAAATGGGGCACGGATCCCCCGATGGAAGAAATGACCCCAAAATCGAGAGAAATGACCCCAAAATTTGGGAAAGGACCCCCAAAATCGAGAGAAATGACCCTAAATTTCGGGAAGGACCTCGAAATCGACAGAAATGACCCCAAAACTTGGGGAAGGACCCCAAAATCGGGAGAAATGACCCCAAAATTTCGGGAAGGAACCCAAAATTTGGAGGAATGACCCCAAAATTTCGGGAAGGACCCCGAAATCCGGGGAAATGACCCCAAAATTTGGGGAAGGACCCCGAAATCGGGAGAAATGACCCCAAAATTTGGGAAAGAATCCCAAAATCGGTAGAAATGATCCCAAAATTTCGGGAAGGACCCCGAAATCGGGAGGAATGACCCCAAAATTTCGAGAAGGACCCCAAAATTTGGAGGAATGACCCCAAAATTTGGTAAAGGACCGCAAAATCCGGGGAAATGACCCCAAAATTTCGGGAAGGACCCCAAAATTTGGGAAAGAACCCCAATATCGGGAGAAATGATCCCAAAATTTGGTAAAGGACCCCAAAATCGAGAGAAATGACCCCAAAATCGCCACAGTTTGTGTCAAAAAACCCTAAAATCCTGGGAAACGGCCAAAAAATTGGACGATGGAGCCCCAAACCATCACATTTTCATCCTAAAAAACCCCAAATCCAGGGAAACGACCCCAAAATTGGAGGAAATTGCCTCAAAGTTTCCAACGCGGGGGGGGGATCCCCAAAATCGCCGGTTTTGCACCCAGAAATAAACCCCAAATTGTGGGGAAATTGCCCCAAAACTGCGAAGCCCCGAATGGGGTCGGGGATCCCAAATGGAAAAACCCCAAAATTGGGGATTGGAGCCCAAAATTCCATCGGGGAGCCCCAAAAATGTCATTTTTTTGGACATCGAAAAGCCCCAAAACTGGGAGAATAAACCCCAAAATTGGGATTGCCCCAAAAATGGGGGAACCGACCCCAAAATGAGAGCGGAGGAACAAAAAGCGGGGAAGGGAGCCCCAAAATTGGGAGAAATGACCCCAAAACGGCGCCCGGACCCCAAATCGAATGGAATTACCCCAAAAATGCTCCTGGACCCCAAACTGCCTCAAATTGCTGGAAATCACCCCAAAATTGGAGGCGGGGAAACCCCAAATCTGAGCCTTTTTGCCCCAAAATGCCCCAAACAGGGACCCAAAATGGGCGGAATTTCACCCAAAATGGGCGGAATTCAGCCCCAAAATGGCCGAATTTGGCCCCAAATCTACAGAAATCCACCCCAAAACTGCCAGAATTTGCCCCAAAATTGACAGAATTTGACCCAAATTGGAGGAATTTGGCCCCAAATTCACAGAATTTGCCCCAAAATTGGAGGAATTCGGCCCCAAATCCCCAGAATTTGCCCCAAAATTGGCGGATTTTGCCTCCAAACCGTCAGAATTTGGCCCCAAAATCATCAGAATTCACCCCAAAACCGCCATCACTTCTCACACCCCCAAAACAGCCCCAAAATTGGGAAAAATGGCCCCAAAATCGGGATTAAAAAAAACCAAAACAACTCAAATTGATGCAAAGAGCCCCAAAATGAGCGCAGGGAACAAAAATGGCACTTTTTGCTCCCCCCAAAAAACCCCAAAATGGTGAGAAATGGCCCCAAAATGGGGCTGCTGTGCTCTGAACGGGGGGGGGGGGGGTAAAATGACCCCAAAAATCGCCACCAAAAATGCCCCAAAATGCCCCAAAATGACCCCAAAAATGGTCCAAAATGAACCCGAAAAAATGGCCCCAAAAATGTCCCAAAACGACCCCAAAAATGGCCACCAAAAATGCCCCAAAATGACCCAAAAATGGTCCAAAATGAACCCCAAAAATGGCCACCAAAAATGCCCCCAAATCACTCAAAATGACCCCAAAAATGGGCCAAAATGAACCCCCAAAAATGGCCCCAAAAATGGCCACAAAAAATGCCCCAAAATGACCCAAAATGACCCCAAAATGATCCAAAATGACCCCAAAAATGGGCCCAGAAAATGGGCCCCAAATGACCCCAAAATGGCCCAAGATGAACCCAAAAAATTGCCCCAAAAATGCCCCAAAATGACTCAAAATGACCCCAAAAGTGGCCACAAAAAATGCCCCCAAATGAACCCCAAAAATGGCCCCAAAATGACCCCAAAAGACCCCAAAAATGGCCACAAAAATGGCCCCAAAATGACTCAAAATAACCCTAAAAAGGGTCCAAAATGGCCCCAAAAAATGGGCCAAAAAAATGGGCCAAAAAATGTCCCAAAATGACCCCAAATGACCCCAAAAATGGCCCCAAAAATGACCCTAAAAAGGGTCCAAAATGAACCCCCAAAAATGGCCCCAAAAAACGTCCCAAAATAACCCAAAATACCCCAAAAATGACCCCAAAAATGCCCCCAAATTACCCCAAAAATGACCCCAAAAATGGCCCGAAATGACTCAAAATGACCCCAAAAATGAACCCAAAAAATGGGCCCCAAAATGCCCTGAAACGACCCCAAAAATGGCCCAAAATGGTCCAAAATGAACCCCCCCAAAATGGTCCCAAAATGCCCCAAAATGACTCAAAATGACCCCAAAAATGGACCAAAATCAACCCCCAAAAATGGGCCCCAAAATGTCCCAAAATGCCCCAAAATGACCCCAAAAATGGTCCAAAAAGAACTCCAAAAAATGGCCCCAAAATGGCCCAAAACGACCCCAAAAATGGCCACAAAAAAATGCCCCAAAATGACCCAAAATGACCCCAAAAATGGGCCCAAAAACGGCCACCAAAAATGCCCCAAAATGGCTCAAAATGACCCCAAAAAGGGTCCAAAATGGCCCCAAAAAAAGGTCCCAAAAAATGGGCCAAAAAATGTCCCAAAATGACTCAAAAATGACCCCAAAAATGCCCCAAAATGAACCCCCAAAATGGTCCCAAAAATGACCCAAAATGACCCCAAAAATGAACCCAAAAAATGGGCCCCAAAATGCCTCGAAAAGACCCCAAAAATGGCCCAAAATGAACCCAAAAAAGGTCCCAAAAAATGGCCCAAAATGACCCCAAAATGACCCCAAAAAAATGGTCCCAAAAAATGGGCCCCAAAATGTCCCAAAATGCCCCAAAATGACCGCAAAAATGGTCCCAAAAAATGGCCCAAAATGACCCCAAAAATGGCCCGAAATGACTCAAAATGACCCCAAAATGTCCCCAAAAAAGAACCCAAAAAAGAACCCAAAAAAATGGGCCCCCAAATGTCCCAAAATGACTCAAAATGACCCCAAAAATGGTCCAAAATGAACCGAAAAAAATGGCCCCAAAAAATGGGCCCCAAAATGACCCAAAATGACCCCAAAAATGTCCCAAAAATGACCCCAAAAATGGCCCAAAATGGTCCCAAAAAAATGGCCCCAAAATGCCCAAAAATGACCCCAAAAAATGGCCCCAAAAACGGCCATAAAAGCCCCAAAACGGCCCCAAATGACCCCAACCCCCCCCAGTTCCCCCATAGGACCCCAAAACCCCCCGAATTGGCCCCAAAAGGAGCCCCGAACCTCTGATTAACCCCTAATTAACACACGCCGTTAATTGGGACCTTAATTGGGACCTGGGGGAACGAAGTCAAAAACCCCAAAACGCCCCAAAACGGCCCAAAACGGCCCCAAAACGCCACAGTTCCCCCATAAGACCCCAAAAACGCCCCTAAAACGCCCCCACCGATTGCTCATTAACCCCTAATTAATTAATAACGCTAATTGGGACCCCCGTTAATTACCCCACCCTCCCCAATCAGCCCCAATTCCGCCTCATTTCACCCCAAATCCCCCCCAAACCGCCCCCAAAATCCTTTTATTTCACCCCAAAAACGCCCCCCCCCCCTTAATCTCTCATTAACCCCTAATTAATTAATTAACGGCGCTAATTGGGACGCGAGCTAACGAGGGCAGAAACCCCAAATCTCCCCAAAACGACCCCAAAGCCCCCCCATAAAACCCCAAAAACGCCCCTAAAACGCCCCCACCCATTGCTCATTAACCCCTAATTAATTAACAACTAATTAATAACGCTAATTGGGACCCCCGTTAATTACCCCCCCCAATCAGCCCCAATTCCGCCTCATTTCACCCCAAATCCCCCCCCCCAAAATCCTTTTATTTCACCCCAAAACGCCCCGCCCGTGCCTCGTTAACCCCTAATTAACAGCCCCTATTAATTACCCCTAATTACCCCCCCCCCAACCAGCCCCAATTCCGCCTCATTTCCCCCCTCCCACGCAGATGAATGGCGCCGCCGCCGCCGCGCGGTAATTAATTAATGAGGATCGCCGCGCGGTAATTAATGACGGGCGCCGCGCGGTAATTAATTAATGAAGATCGCCGCGCTGTAATTAACGCCGCCGTTAATTGGTTCGGGCCCATTGGCGGAGCGCCGCGTCTGCGAGGCGGTGATGGATGGGGGGGGGTTGGGGGATTTTGGGGTGAATTTGGGGGATTTTGGGGGCGGATTTGGGGTGAATTTGGGGGATTTTGGGGGCGGATTTGGGGTGGATTTGGGGGATTTTGGGGTCGGGGTTTGGGGTGAATTTGGGGGGGTTTGGGGTCGGGGTTTGGGGTGGAATTGGTGGATTTTGGAGTCGGATTTGGGGGATTTGGGGTGGAATTGGGGGATTTTGGGGTCGGATCTGGGGGGAATTTGGGGGATTTTGGGGTCAGAGTTTGGGGGGGTTTTGGGGTCGGGATTTGGGGGCGGATTTGGGGTGGAATTGGGGGATTTTGGGGTGGGAATTTGGGGTGGAATTGGGGGATTTTAGGGTCGGGGTTTGGGGGGAATTGGGGGATTTTGGGGGGATTTGGAGGCGGATTTGGGGTGAGTTTGGGGGATTTTAGGGGATTTTGGTGGGATTTGGGGTGGAATTGGGGGATTTTGGGGGCGGATTTGGGGTGGATTTGGGGTGGAATTGGGGGATTTTGGGGTTGGGATTTGGGGTGAATTTGGGGGGGTTTGGGGTTGAGATTTTCGGGTGAGTTTGGGGGATTTGGGGGCCAGCATTTGGGGTGAATTTGGGGGATTTTGGGGTGGGATTTTGGGGTCGGGGTTTGGGGTGAATTTGGGGGATTTTGGGGGCGGATTTGGGGAGAAATTTGGGGATTATGGGGTCGGGATTTGGGGTGGAATTGGGGGATTTTGGGGTTGAGATTTTGGGGTGACTTTGGGGGATTTGGGGGCCAGGATTTGGGGAGAATTTGGGGGATTTTGGGGTGGGATTTTGGGGTCGGGGTTTGGGGTGAATTTGGGGGATTTGGGGGGCGGATTTGGGGTGAATTTGGGGGATTTTGGGGTCTGGATTTGGGGTGGAATTGGGGGGTTTGGGGTGAATTTGGGGTGGAATTGGGGGATTTTGGAGGCGGATTTGGGGTGAGTTTGGGGAATTTTGGGGTCGGGATTTGGGGTGAATTTGGGGGATTTTGGGGGCGGATTTGGGGTGGAACTGGGGGATTTGGGTTCGGGATTTGGGGTGAAATTTGGGGATTTTGGGGTCGGGGTTTGGGGGGAATTTGGGGGGGTTTTGGGGCGGATTTGGGGTGGAATTTGGGGGATTTTGGGGCGGATTTGGGGTGAAATAAAGGGATTTTGGGGTCGGGGTTTGGGGTGAATTTGGGAGATTTTGGGGTCGGGATTTGGGGAGAAATTGGGGGATTTTGGGGTCGGGGTTTGGGGTGAATTTGGGGGATTTTGGGGTCAGGGTTTGGGGTGAGTTTGGGGGGGTTTTGGGGTCGGGATTCGGGGGCGGATTTGGGGTGGAATTGGGGGATTTTGGGGTCGGGATTTGGGGTGGAATTGGGGGATTTTGGAGGCGGATTTGGGGTGAGTTTGGAGGATTTTGGGGTCGGGGTTTGGGGTGGAATTTGGGGGATTTGGGGGTCGGGATTTTGGGGGGAATTTGGGGGATTTTGGGGGCGGATTTGGGGTGAATTTGGGGGATTTTGGGGGTCGGGGTTTGGGGTGGAATTTGGGGGATTTGGGGGTCGGGATTTTGGGGGGAATTTGGGGGATTTTGGGGGCGGATTTGGGGTGAATTTGCGGGATTTTGGGGGTCGGGGTTTGGGGTGGAATTTGGGGGATTTGGGGGTCGGGATTTTGGGGTTGGGCTTTGGGGTGGAATTGTGGGATTTGGGGGCCGGGATTTGGGGGCATTTTGGGGTCGGGCTTTGGGGGAAATTTGGGGGATTTTGGGGTCGGGAATTTGGGGTGAGTTTGGGGGGTTTTGGTGTCGGAATTTGGGGTGAAAATGGGGGGGTTTCGGGGCCGGGATTTGGGGTGAATTTGGGGGATTTCGGGGTGAGTTTGGGGGATTTGGGGGCCAGGACTTGGGGTGAATTTGGGGGATTTTGGGGACGGAGTTTTGGGGTCGGGATTTGGGGTGGAATTGGGGGATTTTGGGGTCAGGATTTGGGGGGAAATTTGGGGATTTTTGGGTCGGGATTTGGGGGGAATTTGGGGGATTTGGGGGACGGGGTTTGGGGTGGCTATGGGTCTCTGTGGGTTCCTATGGAGATCCATGGGGTGGTTATGGGGTGGCTGTGGGTCCCTTTGGGTCTCTGTGGGGCGGCTATGGGTCTCTGAGGGCCCCTTTGGGGTCTCCGCAGGGCTCTATGGGGCTGCGATGAGACGCTGTGGGGCAGGGGAGGCTGCTATGGGGCCTGGGGGCGGGGCTTGCGGGGTGGGCGGAGCCACGGCTATGAGCGAGGGGCGGGGCTTGCGGGAGTGGGCGGGGTTTGTGCGTAGCTGGGCGTGGTCTGCGCTGGTGGGCGTGGCGTATGTAGCGAGGGGGCGGGGCTTTGTGCGAGGGGCGTGGTTTGGTGGCGGGGGGCGTGGCTTGCTGTGCGGTGGGCGTGGTTTGCGCGAGAGGGCGGGGCTTCGGGGCTGCTGTGCGATCGACCCAAAAGCTCGTGGAATCGCCCCAAATTGGGCTTCCCATAACTGCGTCCCTGCCCCATAAGTAACTGCGTCCCTGCCCCATAAGTAACTGCGTCCCTGCCCCATAAGTAACTGCGTCCCTGCCCCATAAGTGTCCATCTCTGCCCCATAAGTAAGTGCGTCCCTGCCCCATATGTGTCCATCTCTGCCCCATAAGTAAGTGTGTCCCAGCCCCATAAGTGTGTCCCTGCCCCACATCTCTGTGCCCCATATACGTGTCCCTGCCCCACACATGTCCCAGCCCCATACATGCCTTGCCCCATAAGTGTGTCCCAGCCCCATAAGTAAGTGTGTCCCAGCCCCACATCTCTGTGCCCCATAAGTAATTGTGTCCCAGCCCCACACGTCCCAGCCTCACAAGTGTGTCCCTCTCTGCCCCATAAGTGTGTCCCTGCCCCACATCTCTGTGCCCCATATATGTGTCCATCCCTGCCCCATATGTGTCCCAGCCCCACACATGCCCCAGCCCCATAAGTGTGTCCGTCCCAGCCCCATAAGTGTGTCCCTGCCCCACATCTCTGTGCCCCATATATGTCCCTGCCCCATAAGTGTGTCCCCGCCCCATATGTGTCCATCCCTGCCCCACATCTCTGTGCCCCAAATATGAATTCCTGCCCCATAAGTGTCCCTGCCCCACGTATGTATTCCTGCCCCACACATCCCAACCCCATAAGTGCCCCCCCGCCCCATAAGTGCCCCCCCGCCCCATAAGTGCCCCCCCCCCCCCGCTGCCCGGTTCATCCCCTTTGTTGCCATGACAACGCAGCGCCGTCTCCATGGCAACGGAGCCCCAAATCCGCCCCAAATCCGCCCCAAATCCGCCCCAAATCCACCCCAAATCCGACCCCCCCCCCACCTGCGGAGTTTTTCCCTCCATTTTTTGCCCTTTTCCCCCCGTTTCTGCCCCCCTTTGTCCCAATTTTTGCCCTTTTCTCCCCATTTTGGCCCCTTTTCTCCCATTCTTTGCACTTCCCTTTCCTCATTTTTCCCCAATTTTTACCTTTTTTTCCCCAATTTTACCATTTTTTTCCCCACCATTTTTACCCTTTTCCCCATTTTTCTTCTTTTTTTCCCCATTTTTCTTCTTTTTTTCCCCATTTTTCTTCTTTTTTTCCCCATTTTTCTTCTTTTTTTCCCTATTTTTTCCTCATTTTCCTTCTTTTTTCCCCATTTTTTCCCTATTTTTTCCCCATTTTTCTTCTTTTTTTCCCCATTTTTTCCCCATTTTTCTTTTTTTCCCCATTTTTCTTTTTTTTCCGCATTTTTCCCCCCCATTTTTCTTTTCCCCCCCCATTTTTCTTTTTTCCCCATTTTTTCCCCATTTCTCTCCCCCCATTTCTGCCCTTTTCCCCCCCCCCATTTTTGCCCATCTCCCCCCATTTCTGCCCCCCCCCCCCCCCCCCCATTTTTACCCATTTCCACACTTTTTTCGTTTTCCACGTTTTTTATCCATTTTTCCACATTTTGGTTCAGTTTTTTGCACACGACGACAAAACCCGACGTGGGGGGAGGGGTTGGAATTCTGCCCCCCCCCCCCCCTCCCCCCTCCCCCCATCACCCCCCACCCCCCACAGCACGGACCCCCCCCCCTCCTCCCCCCCCCCCGGTTCATTTTGGGGCAAAATGGGCCCTTTTTGGGTCAATCTCTCATTTCTAAGTTTGTGTGGTTTTTTTTTTGGGGGGGGGGGAGCATTTTGGGGTATTTTTCTCCTTTTTTGGGTCCGTTTGTCGGCGGTCCATTGGGGGGGGGGGGTTTTGGGGGGGGGGGTCCTGGCGTCGGGGCGACGATTTGGGGGAAATCCGTGGGATTTTGGGGTCGTTGGGGGGGGGGGGTCCATGGGGGGGGGCTCAGTAGTAGGTTTCTTTCTCCACCCAACCTGGAAGAGAAAATGGGAGAAAAAAGGGCGATTTTGGGGCCGCCCTCAGCACGGGGGGGCAGAAAAGCTGAAGAAATGCCTGAAATGACCCCAAATCCCCATTATTTCTCCCAAAAGGCGGAGCTGCTGTTGGCCACCAATGGGGACGTGGGCAGGAAAACCCAAAGCGACCCCCGAAAATCCCTCAAATCCCCCAAATTCACCCCAAAATGGGGGCGATGGGGTCCAGCGCTCGGGATTATGGGGGTAACAGGGGCTGAAACGGCCCCAAAATGCCCCCCAAAATCCCCAATATTTCCCCCAAAACGCGGAGCTGCTGCTGCCCATCCGTGGGGACATAGGCAGAAAGTCCCCAAAAAGCCCCAAAATCCCCAGAATTGACCCCAAAATGGCACCTGTGGGGTCCAGCAGCGGAGACGCAGCTCAGGAGGGGCAGAAAAGCCAGAAATTGCCCCAAAATGCCCCAAAATCCCATATTTTTTTTTCCTCCCATAACACAGAACCTGGTCTCACCCACCAATAGGAACACAGCCAAAAAAAAAAAAACCCTAAATGTCCCCAAATCGCCCCAAAATCCCCCCCCCCCCAAAATCCACAAATGCGCCCCTGCTATCGACCATCATAGGGACGTGGGTTAACAGGGACAGAAAACACCCCCAAAAAGCCCCAAAATGCCCCAAATCGCCCCCAAAAGCCACCCCACGACCCCCCCCACCCCATAGGGACCCCTCCCCCAAAAAAAACCCCAAGACCCCCCCCCCCAAAATCCCCAAATTAACTTCTCTCCTATCGCCCATCAGTAGGGACACGGTTTAACAGGGACAGAAAGCACCCCCAAAAAAACCCCAAAATGCCCCAAATTGCCCCAGAATCCCCCCCACCCCATAGAGACCCCCCCCCCAAAAAAACCCCCCAAGACCCCCCCCCCAAAATCCCCAAATTAACTTCTGTCCTATCGCCCATCAGTAGGGACGCGGGTTAACAGGAACAGAACACACCCCCCAAATGCCCCAAATCGCCCCAAAAATCCACCCCACGACCCCCCCACCCCATAGGGACCCCCCCCAAAAAAACCAACCCCAAGACCCCCCCCCCAAAATCCCCAAATTAACTTCTATCCTATCGCCCATCAGTAGGGACACGGGTTAACAGGGACATAAATCACCCCCCAAAATCCCCCAAATCGCCCCCAAAATCCCCCCACGACCCCCCCACCCCATAGAGACCCCCCAAAAAAACAACCCCAAGACCCCCCCCAAAAAATAACCCCCAAGAACCCCCCCCCCCAAAATCCCCAAATTAATTTCTATCGCCCATCAGTAGGGACGCGGGTTAACGAAAACACAAAACACCCCCCCAAAAAAACCCCCAAAATCGCCCCCCCACCCCCAAGACCCCCCCTCAAAGACCCCCCCCCTTCCCCGAGCCCCCCCCCCCAAAATAGCGACCCCCCCCCCCCCCACCTCCGGGGTTGCGGCGGAGGATGAGTTTACGGATTTCGTCGTAGACGAAGATGAGGAAGCTGTACGGGAAGGCGCAGAACCACCAGCTGGGTCTGGGGGGGGGGGTTGGAATTAGAGGGGGGGTCTCCAAAAATTGAGGGGGGGGGGCACCCCTGAAAGGTTCGGTCTGAGACCCTCCCCCCCCCCCGCCTTGAAATCGGGGTCAGTCTGAGGCCCCCCCCCCCGAAATCGGGGCTCAATGCTCCCCAAAATTCGGGGGGGAAATATTGAAGGGTCTTCTTCTCGCCCCCTCCCCCAATTTAGAGCCCCCCCCCCACATTGAGACCCACCGCCCCTTAGAGACCCCACCCCCCCACTGAGACCCCCCCCCCATTGAGACCCCTCCCCCCCCCCACGGAGAACCCCCTCCCCAAAAAGAACCCACCTCATGGAGACCCCCCCCTCAATTTGCAAACTGATTTCATAGACAGCCCCCCCCACTCCCCATAAAGACCCCCCCCAAAAAAAGGACGCCCCCCCCCGACCCTAAGACCCCCCCCCAAATTAAGACTTCCCCACATCGACCCCCCCCCCCCACGAGGACCCCTCCCCACAGAGACCACCCCCCCCCAATTCGGAACTCCCCATAGAGACCCCCCCCCAAATTAGGACCCCCACCCCATAAGAACTTCCTCACAGAGAGACCCCCCCATAAAGACCCCCCCCATAAAGACCGACCACCCCCCATAAGGACCCGCATCGTAGAGACCCCCCCCCCAATTTAGAACCCCCCCATAGAGACCAGTCTACAGAGACCCCCCCCCAATTCAGAACCCCCCCCAGAGACCCCCCTCCTCCCCCCATCACAACTTCCTCACAGAGACCCCCCCCCCATAAAGACCCCCATCATAACCCCCCCCCCCCATAAGGACCCCCCGGGGTCACTTCGCCCACCCCCTTCCCCCCCCGCGACCCCTCCCCAAATTCGCCCCCCCCCCGTACTTGAGCGGATACATCCGCAGCGCCACGTCCATGCCGGGGCAGTAGGAGAGGAAGGCGGCCAGCGCCGTCTCCTCAAACAGCCCGAAAATCAGGATCTTGTTCCTGGGGGGGGGCACGGTGACGTCATCAGGACCCCCCCCCAATTCCCACGGACCCCAAATCGTCGTTTTTCACCCCAAAATCCCCCGGTTTTCACCCCTAAATTCCCCCATTCCCCCCAGCTTCCAGGACCTGTAGGGCGCTCAGAGCTCCACCTGCTGCTCTGCATCCCACACCCCATAAAGACCCAAAGACCCCAAAACTGTGGGGCTGGGGGGCACAGTGACGTCATCAGGACCCCCCCCCAATTCCCACGGACCCAAAATCGTCGTTTTTCACCCCAAAATCCCCCGGTTTTCACCCCTAAATCCCCCCCCTCATAACTTCCAGGACCCATAGGATGCTCAGAGCTCCGCCTGCTGCTCTGCATCCCCCACCCCATAACGACCCCAAAAATGTGGGGCTGGGGGGGCAAAGTGACGTCATCAGGACCCCCCCAATTCCCACGGACCCTAAATCGTCGTTTTTTACCCCAAAATCCCCCGGTTTTCACCCCTACATCCCCTCCTCCCCCCCAGCTTCCAGGACCCATAGGATGCTCAGAGCTCTGCAAGCTGCTCTGCATCCCCCACCCCATAAAGACCCAAAGACCCCAAAAATGGGGGGCTGGGGGGCACAGTGACGTCATCAGGACCCCTCCCAATTCCCACGGACCCCAAATCGTCGTTTTTCACCCCAAAATCCCCCGGTTTTCACCCCTAAATCCCCCCCTTCCCCCCAAGTTCAGGACGCATAGGATGCTCAGAGCTCTGTGAGCTGCTCTGCATCCCCCACCCCATAAAGACCCAAAGACCCCAAAACTGTGGGGCTGGGGGGGCAAAGTGACGTCATCAGGACCCCCCCCAATTCCCACGGACCCAAAATCGTCGTTTTTCACCCCAAAATCCCCCGGTTTTCACCCCTAAATTCCCCCCTTCCCCCCAAGTTCAGGACCTGTAAGGCACTCAGAGCTCCGCCTGCTGCTCTGCATCCCCCACCCCATAACGACCCCAAAACTGTGGGGCTGGGGGGCCAAGTGACGTCATCAGGACCCCCCCCCAATTCCCACGGACCCAAAATCGTCGTTTTTCACCCCAAAATCCCCCGGTTTTCACCCCTAAATCCCCCCCCCCCATAACTTCCAGGACCCATAGGATGCTCAGAGCTCTGCAAGCTGCTCTGCATCCCCCACCCCATAAAGACCCAAAGACCCCAAAAATGTGGGGCTGGGGGGCACAGTGACGTCATCAGGACCCCCCCCCAATTCCCACGGACCCAAAATCGTCCTTTTTCACCCCAAAATCCCCCATTTTTCATCCCTAAATCCTCTTCCCCCATAACTTCCAGGACCCATAGGATGCTCAGAGCTCCGCCTGCTGCTCTGCATCCCCCACCCCATAACGACCCAAAGACCCCAAAAATGTGGACCCCACAGCACCCCGCCCCATAGGGACCCCCACCCCATAGGACCCCCCCCGGACCCCCCCCTACTTCATGCCCTGCTGGAAGACCCACAACCCCCATAGGACCCAATAGGACCCCACCCCACAGCACCCCACAGCACCCCATCCCATAGGGACCCCCACCCCATAGAGACCCCCACCCCACAGCCCCCCCCAGGCCACCCCTCCAGGACCCCCCCCTATTTCATGCCCTGCTGGAAAACCCACAGCCCCTATAGGACCCAATAGGACCCCACCCCACAGCACCCCACAGCACCCCACTGCACCCCGCCCCATAGGGACCCCCACCCCATAGGGAACCCCCCCGGACCCCCCCCTACTTCATGCCCTGCTGGAAGACCCACAGCCCCCATAGGACCCAACAGGACCCCATCCCACAGGACCCCACAGCACCCCGCCCCATAGGGACCCCCACCCCACAGCCCACCCCAAGACCCCCCCAGGAGCCCCCTACTTCATGCCCTGCTGGAAAACCCACAGCCCTCCATGGGACCCCCATCCCACAGCCCCCTACAGGACCCCACAGCACCCCACCCCATAGGGACCCCCACCCCATAGGACCCCCCCCGGACCCCCCCCTACTTCATGCCCTGCTGGAAGACCCACAGCCCCCATGGGACCCAATAGGACCCCACCCCACAGCACCCCACAGCACCCCACCCCATAGGGACCCCCACCCCATAGGACCCCCACCCCATAGGGACCCCCACCCCATAGGGACCCCCCCGGACCCCCCCCTACTTCATGCCCTGCTGGAAGACGGAGTTGCGCCGCGTTTTGCAGATGATGAGGTCGGCCCACTGCACCACCACGATGCTGACGAAGAACGCCGTGTGGCACGTGAACTCCACCACCTTGCGCTGCTCGTACGTCTGTGCGACATCCCATAATTACCTCACCCCATAGCCACCCCATAGATCACCCCAAATAGGAGACCCCAAAAGGGAGACCCCAAAGGTGGGACCCCAAACCCTGACCCCATCATGCAATGGCAATGAACTCCACCACCTTGCGCTGCTCATACGTCTGTGGGCATCCCATAATTACCTCACCCCCATAGTCACCCCATAGCCCACCCCATAGCTGACCCCAAATGGGAGACCCCAAAAGGGAGACCCCAAAGGTGGGACCCCAAACCCTGACCCCATACACAGTGCCTGTGAACTCCACCACCTTGCGCTGCTCGTACGTCTGCGGGCATCCCATAATTACCTCACCCCATAGCCACCCCATAGCCCACCCCATAGCCCACCCCATAGCTCACCCCATAACTCACCCCACAACTCACCCCATATCTCACCCCATAACACCCCATAACTCACCCCATAGTTCATCCTACAACTCACCCCATAACACCCCACAGCTCACCCCATAGTTCATCCTATAACTCACTCCATATCTCACCCCACAGCTCACCCCATAGGTTGCCCCATAGCTCACCCCACAACTCACCCCATCAATTTGCAGACCCCCCCCATTGAAGCCCCCTCCCCAATTGAAGCCCCCACGCACCCACTGCTGCCCGTAGGAGTCCTCCAGGTCGTTGATGGTCCTGTTGCCCCCTCCCATTGAAGCCCCCTCCCCAAATTGCCCCCCACGCACCCACTGCTGCCCGTAGGAGTCCTCCAGGTCGTTGATGGTGCTGTTTTCCCCCCTCCCACTGAAGCCCCCTCCCCAAATTGCCCCCCACTCACCCACTGCTGCCCGTAGGAGTCCTCCAGGTCGTTGATGGTGCTGTTTTCCCCCCTCCCACTGAAGCCCCCTCCCCAAATTGCCCCCACGCACCCACTGCTGCCCATAGGAGTCCTCCAGGTCGTTGATGGTGCTGTTTTCCCCCCTCCCACTGAAGCCCCCTCCCCAAATTGCCCCCCACGCACCCACTGCTGCCCATAGGAGTCCTCCAGGTCGTTGATGGTCCTGTTTTCCCCCCTCCCACTGAAGCCCCCTCCCCAAATTGCCCCCCACGCACCCACTGCTGCCCGTAGGAGTCCTCCAGGTCCTGTTTTCCCCCCCCCCATTGAAGCCCCCTCCCCAAATTGCCCCCCACTCACCCACTGCTGCCCGTAGGAGTCCTCCAGGTCGTTGATGGTGCTGTTTTCCCCCCTCCCACTGAAGCCCCCTCCCCAAATTGCCCCCCACGCACCCACTGCTGCCCATAGGAGTCCTCCAGGTCGTTGATGGTCCTTTCCCACCCCCCACCTGAAGCCCCCTCCCCAAATTGCCCCCCACGCACCCACTGCTGCCCATAGGAGTCCTCCAGGTCGTTGATGGTGCTGTTTTCCCCCCTCCCACTGAAGCCCCCTCCCCAAATTGCCCCCCACGCACCCACTGCTGCCCATACGAGTCCTCCAGGTCGTTGATGGTGCGGTCGTCCCAGCTGAGGCGGATCCCCACGAGGCAGGAGGGCAGGAAGCCGTTCTCCGCCAGGATGACGAAGTACGAGAAGAAGCCGCCCAGCGCCTGGATCATCCCTGGGGGGGCGTGCAGGGGTTGTATGGGGCGTATGGGGGGGTATAGGGGGGTATGGGGATGTATGGGGGTTGTATGGGGCGTATGGGGGCGTATAGGGGGGTATGGGGACATATAGGGGTTGTATAGGGGTGTATGGGGGCGTATAGGGGTTGTATGGGGTTGTATGGGGGCGTATAGGGACGTATAGGGGGGTATGGGGATGTATGGGGGTTGTATGGGGGCGTGTGGGGGTTGTATGGGGCGTATGGGGGCGTATAGGGGGGTATGGGGACATATAGGGGTTGTATGTGAATGTATGGGGGCGTATGGGGGCGTATGGGGGCGTATAGGGGCGTATGGGGACGTATAGGGGTTGTATGGGGTCGTATAGGGGTTGTATGGGGGCGGATGGGGGCGTATAGGGGTTGTATAGGGATGTATGGGGGCGGATGGGGGCGTATGGGGGTGTATAGGGACATATAGGGATGTATAGGGGTGTATGGGGATGTATAGGAGTGTATGGGGACGTATAGGGGCGTATGGGGACATATAGGGACCTATAGGGACCTATAGGGACCTATAGGGGCGTATAGGGACGTCTGGGGGCGTCTGGGGACGTATGGGGGCATATGGGGACATATAGGGACCTATAGGGACATATAGGGACATATAGGGGCGTATAGGGACGTATGGGGGCGTATAGGGGCGTCTGGGGATGTATGGGGACGTATGGGGACGTATGGGGACGTATGGGGGTGTATGGGGGTGTATGGGGACCCCGAAGACCCCCCTCACCGATCTGCCCGTAGGCCATGCTGATGAGGCGCTCGTTAACGAGTTTGTCGGAGCGCGGGTTGCGGGGCTGCCGCTTCATGATGTCGCTCTCGGCCGCTTCGTACGCCAGGGAGATGGCGGGGACCTGGGGGGCGGGGGGGGTCAGGGGGGGTCAGGGGGGTCAGGGGGTGGCGGGGACCTGGGGGGCGGGGGGGGTCAGGGGGGGGCAGGGGACCTGGGGGGCGGGGGGTCAGGGGGGGGCAGGGGGTGGCGGGGACCTGGGGGGGGTCAGGGGGGGCAGGGGGTGGCGGGGACCTGGGGGGGGTGGGGGGGTCGGGGGGGGGCAGGGGGGGCAGGGGGTGGTGGGGACCTGGGGGGCAGGGGGGGTCAGGGGGGGTCAGGGGGGTCAGGGGGTGGCGGGGACCTGGGGGGGGTCAGGGGGGGCAGGGGGTGGCGGGGACCTGGGGGGCACAGGGGGGTCAGGGGGGGTCAGGGGGGGTCAGGGGGGGCAGGGGGTGGTGGGGACCTGGGGGTCACAGGGGGGGTCGGGGGGGGGTCAGGGGGTGGCGGGGACCTGGGGGGTGGGGGGGGTCAGGGGGGGGCAGGGGGTGGCGGGGACCTGGGGGGGGTGGGGGGGGTCGGGGTAAGGGGGAGGATTTGGGGTCCTGCTATGGGGCTGGTGATGGGGTGCTATGGGGCAGCTATGGGGTAGGTTATGGGGCAGTTATGGGGTAGGTTATGGGGCAGCTATGGGGCAGGTGATGGAGTGCTATGGGGTAGGTTATGGGGTGAGTTATGGGGCAGCTATGGGGCAGCTATGGGGCAGCTGTGGGGCAGCTGTGGGGCAGCTATGGGGCAGCTATGGGGCAGCTATGGGGCACTATGGGGCAGCTGACCATGTCGGAGTCCAGGTCGATGCAGAGGATGGGGATCTCAGGAAGGATTTAGGGTCCCGCTACAAGGCCCTGTGGGGCGCTATGGGGCAGCTGGGGGGCAGCTGTGGGGCAGCTATGGGGCAGCTATGGGGCAGCTATGGGGCGCTATGGGGCAGCTGACCATGTTGGAGCCCAGGTCGATGCAGAGGATGGGGATCTCAGGAAGGATTTAGGGTCCCGCTACAAGGCCCTGTGGGGCGCTATGGGGCAGCTATGGGGCAGCTATAGGGCAGCTGTGGGGCAGGTGACGGGGTGCTATGGGGCAGTTATGGGGCAGCTCCCTATCTCAGTACTGAGGTCGATGCAGAGGATGGTGACGGCGCCCATTGGGATCTCAGGAGGGATTTAGGGTCCCGCTACAAGGCCCTATGGGGCAGCTATGGGGCAGCTATGGGGCAGCTGTGGGGCAGCTATGGGGCAGCTATGGGGCAGCAGACCATGTCAGTGCTCAGGTCGATGCAGAGGATGGTGACGGCGCCCATTGGGATCTCAGGAGGGATTTAGGGTCCCATTACAAGACCGTATGGGGCGCTATGGGGCAGCTGTGGGGCAGCTATGGGGCAGCTATGGGGCAGCTGACCATGTCGGTGCCCAGGTCGATGCAGAGGATGGTGATGGTGCCGAGGGGCAGCGGGATGTTGGCCATGATGAAGAGCAGGAAGGGGGTGATCTCGGGGATGTTGCTGGTCAGCGTGTAGGCGATCGACTTCTTCAGGTTGTCGAAGATCAGGCGGCCTGGGGGGCAGCCCCACAGATATGGGCTGACCCACAGATATGGACTGACTCACAGATATGGGCTGACCCACAGATAGGGGCCGACCCACAGATAGGGGCCGACCCACAGATAGGAGCTGACCCACAGATAGGGGCTGACCCACAGATAGGGGCCGACCCACAGATAGGGGCTGACCCACAGATATGGGCTGACCCACAGATAGGGGCTGACCGACAGATATGGACCGACCCATAGATATGGGCTGACCCACAGATAGGGGCTGACCCACAGATAGGGGCTGACCCACAGATATGGACTGACCCACAGATAGGGGCTGACCGACAGATAGGGGCTGACCCACAGATAGGGGCTGACCCACAGATAGGGGCTGACCCATAGATATGGACTGCCCCACAGATCCCATTGCATAGATCTCACCCTACAGACTTTGATCCTACAGATCCTGCCCCATAGATCTGGACCCATGGATCTGAATGACTCCCATTCCCCCCATACCCCCCATATCCCCCCATTCCCCCCATACCCCCCTACTGACCCCATATCCCCCATATCCCCCCATATCCCCCCATACCTCCCATACCCCCCACTGACCCCATTCCCCCCATATCCCCCACTGACCCCATATCCCCCCCAAACCCCCATATCCCTCCATATCCCCCTCATCCCCCATTCTCCCCATATCCCCTACTGACCCCATATCCCCCCATATCCCCCATACCCCCCACTGACCCAATATCCCCCCATATCCCCCATATCCCCCCATATCCCCCATACCCCCCACTGCCCCCATATCCCCCCATATCCCCCATATCCCCCACTGACCCCATATCCCCCCATATCCCCCCCATACTCCCTATATCCCCCCACCCTCCCACCCCCCCCCACTGCCCCCATATCCCCCCATATCCCCCATACCCCCCACTGACCCCATATCCCGCCATATCCCCCATATCCCTCCACTGACCCCATATCCCCCCATATCCCCCCTCATCCCCGCCATTCCCCCCATACCCCCCACTGACCCCATATCCCCCCATATCCCCCCAAACCCCCCATATCCCCCCATATCCCCCTTCATCTCCCCATTCTCCCCATATCCCCCCAAACCCCCAATATCCCCCATAACCCCCTCATCCCCCCACACCCCCACCCCCCCCCACTGCCCCCATATCCCCCCATATCCCCCATATCCCCCATATCCCCCATACCCCCCACTGACCCCATATCCCCCATATCCCCCACTGACCCCATATCTCCCCATATCCCCCCATATCCCCCCCATACTCCCTATATCCCCCCCCCCGCCCCCCGTTTCCCCCACCTTCCTCCACGCCGGTGACGATGGAGGCGAAGTTGTCGTCCAGCAGAATCATGTCGGCCGCCTGCTTGGAGACGTCGGAGCCGGCGATGCCCATGGCCACCCCGATGTCCGCCTTCTTCAGCGCCGGGGAGTCGTTCACCCCGTCCCCCGTCACCGCCACGATGGCGCCCTGGGGTGTATGGGGTCAGTGGGGTCAGTAGGGGATATGGGGTCAGTGGGGGCAATGGGGGGATATGGGGGCAATGGGGGCAATGGGAGATATGGGGGGATATGGGGGGATATGGGGTCAGTGGGGGGGAATGGGGGGAATGGGGGGAATGGGGGGAATGGGAGTCGTTCACCCCGTCCCCCGTCACCGCCATGATGGCGCCCTGGGGTGGGGGGGGGATATGGGGTCAGTGGGGGGGAATGGGGGGAATGGGGGCAATGGGGGCAATGGGAGTCGTTCACCCCGTCCCCCATCACCGCCACAATGGCGCCCTGGGGTGTGGGGTCAGTGGGGTATTTGGGGTCAGTGGGGGCATTGGGGGGAATGGGGGGGATGGGGGGATATGGGGGCAATGGGGGCAATGGGAGATATGGGGGGATATGGGGTCAGTGGGGGGGAATGGGGGGAATGGGGGCAATGGGGGGAATGGGAGTCGTTCACCCCGCCCCCCGTCACCGCCACGATGGCGCCCTGGGGTGGGGGGGGGATATGGGGTCAGTGGGGGTGTGGGGTCAGTGGGGGCAATGGGGGGATATGGGGGATATGGGGGCAATGGGAGTCGTTCACCCCGTCCCCTGTCACCGCCACGATGGCGCCCTGGGGTGTGGGGTCAGTGGGGTATTTGGGGTCAGTGGGGGCATTGGGGGGAATGGGGGGGATGGGGGGATATGGGGGCAATGGGGGCAATGCGAGATATGGGGGGATATGGGGGGATATGGGGTCAGTGGGGGGGAATGGGGGGAATGGGGGGAATGGGGGCAATGGGAGTCGTTCACCCCGTCCCCCGTCACCGCCACAATGGCGCCCTGGGGTGGGGGGGGATATGGGGTCAGTGGGGGTGTGGGGTCAGTGGGGGCATTGGGGGGAATGGGGGGATATGGGGGCAATGGGGGCAATGGGAGATATGGGGGGATATGGAGGGATATGGGGTCAGTGGGGGCAATGGGGGGATATGGGGGCAATGGGGGCAATGGGGGCAATGGGGGGATATGGGGGCAATGGGGGCAATGGGGGGATATGGGGATATGGGGATATGGGGTCAGTGGGGGCATTGGGGGGAATGGGGGGAATGGGGGGGATGGGGGGGATGGGAGTCGTTCACCCCGTCCCCCGTCACCGCCACGACGGCGCCCTGGGCTGGGGGGGGTGGGGTCAGTGGGGTATTTGGGGTCAGTGGGGACAAATGGGGGCAATGGGGGGATATGGGGGGAATGGGGGCAATGGGAGTCATTCACCCCGTCCCCCGTCACCGCCACGATGGCGCCCTGGGGTGGGGGGGGTATGGGGTCAGTGGGGGAATGGGGGGTATTTGGGGCATTTTGGGTCACTTTGTGCCATTTCTGGACCATTTTTGGCCATTTTGTGCCATTTTTGTCCATTTTGGGCCATTTTGGGGCCATTTTGGGGCGATTTGGGGCGATTTTGGGCACCTGTCTCTGGCAGCCCTCGACGATGATGAGCTTCTGCTGCGGGGAGGTGAGCAGAGGTTGGGAATTCGGGGCATTTTGGGGCATTTTGGGTCACTTTATGTCATTTTTGAGCCATTTTGGGCCATTTTGGGCCATTTTGGGGCCATTTTTGGGGCGATTTGGGGCGTTTTGGGCACCTGTCTCTGGCAACCCTTGACGATGATGAGCTTCTGCTGCGGGGAGGTGAGCAGAGGTTGGGAATTTGGGGCATTTGGGGCCATTTTGGGGCATTTGGGGCCATTTTGGGGCATTTGGGGGCATTTTGGGTCACTTTATGTCATTTTTGAGCCATTTTGGGCCATTTTGGGGCCATTTTTGGGGCGATTTGGGGCGATTTTGGGCACCTGTCTCTGGCAGCCCTCGACGATGATGAGCTTCTGCTGCGGGGAGGTCCTGGCGAAGACGATCTCGGTGTGGTTCTGCAGGATCTCGTCGATCTGCTCCGAGCTCATGTCCTTCAGGTCGGTGCCGTGGATCACGCACGCCTTGGCGTCCCTGGGGGGGCACGGGGGCACCCACTGTCACCCCATGGCACCCACTGTCACCCCATGGCACCCTATGGCACCCTATGGCATCCAATGGCACCCTATGGCACCCCATTGTCACCCCATGGCACCCCGTGGCACCCAATGGCACCCTATGGCACCCCATGGCACCCATTGTCACCCCATGGTGCCCCATGGCACCCAATGGCACCCATTGTCACCCCATGACATCCCATTGTCACCCTATGGCACCCAACGGCGCCCCATGGCACCCTATGGCACCCAATGGCACCCTATGGCACCCCATGGCACCCTATGGCATCCCGTGGCATCCCATTGTCACCCCATGGCACCCAATGGCACCCCATTGTCACCCCATGGCGCCCTATGGCATCCAATGGCACCCCACGGCACCCAATGGCACCCCATTGGCACCCTATGGCACCCAATGGCACCTCATGGCGCCCCATGGCACCCCATTGGCACCCCATGGCGCCCCATGGCACCCACTGTCACCCACTGTCACCCCACTGTCACCCCATGGCACCCCAGTGTCATCCCAATGTCATCCCATTGTCACCTCGTCACCCCATGGCACCCAGTGGCGCCCCATTGTCACCCCATTGTCACCCCATTGTCACCCCATTGTCACCCCAATGCCCCCAATACCCCCCTTCCCCCCATTATCCAACCCCCCCAAGGCCCCCGACCCCCACAGCCCCCTCCCCGCCCCCCCCGTGCCGTGGGTTGACCTGGCAGACGGTGATGTTGAGCCATGCCCCCATTGCCCCCATTCCCCCCATTGCCCCCATTATCCCCCCATTATCTCCCAACCCCCACCCCCCACCCCTCCAAGCCCCCCCACGCCCCCCCCGACCCCCCCCCGTACCATGGGTTGACCTGGCGGGGATGTTGAGCCATGCCCCCATTTCCCCCATTGCCCCCCTTCCCCCCATTATCCCCCCATTATCCCCCCATTACCTCAATTCCCCCATTTCCCCCAGCCCCCCCCCATAGCCCCCCCCGCCCCCCCCACACCCCCCCCCCGTGCCGTGGGTTGACCTGGCAGACAGTGATGTTGAGCCATGCCCCCATTGCCCCCATTGCCCCCCTTCCCCCCATTATCCCATTCCTCCCACCGCCCCAAAACCCCCCCAAACCCCCCCATAGCCCCCCGACGCCCCCCCCACGCCCCCCCCCGACCCCCCCGCGGACCCCCCCGTACCGTGGGTTGACCTGGCTGACGGGGATGTTGAGCCTGGCGGCGATGTCCTCCACGGTCTCGTTGCCCTCGGAGATGATGCCCACCCCCTTGGCGATGGCTTTGGCCGTGATGGGGTGATCCCCCGTCACCATGATCACCTGTGGGGCACAGCCCCACCTTCAGCCCCACTGAGCCCATTGAGACCCACTGAGCCCATTGACCCCATTGATCCCATTGACCCCATTGATCCCATTGATCCCATTGGCCCCATTGACCCCATTGACCCCACTGACCCCACTGATCCCCACGGCGGCCGCGATGGCTTTGGCCGTGATGGGGTGATCCCCCGTCACCATGATCACCTGTGGGGCCAGCCCCACCTTCAGCCCCACTGATCCTATTGATCCCATTGAGACCCACTGATCCCATTGAGCCCATTGATCCCATTGACCCCATTGATCCCATTGATCGCATTGACTCCATTGATGCCATTGAGCCCCACTGATCCCTTTGAGCCCCATTGACCCCATTGACCCCATTGACCCCACTGACCCCACTGATCCCATTGATCCCATTGATCCCTTTGAGTCCCATTGACCCCATTGACCCCACTGACCCCACTGATCCCCATGGCGGCCGCGATGGCTTTGGCCGTGATGGGGTGATCCCCCGTCACCATGATCACCTGTGGGGCACAGCCCCACCTTCAGCCCCACTGAGCCCATTGACCCCATTGATCCCATTGATCCCATTGACCCCATTGATCCCATTGAGACCCACTGCTCCCTTTGAGCCCCACTGACCCCATTGATCCCATTGATCCCATTGATCCCATTGGCCCCATTGACCCCATTGACCCCACTGACCCCACTGATCCCCACGGCGGCCGCGATGGCTTTGGCCGTGATGGGGTGATCCCCCGTCACCATGATCACCTGTGGGGCACAGCCCCACCTTCAGCCCCACTGATCCTATTGATCCTATTGATCCCATTGAGACCCACAGATCCCATTGAGCCCATTGATCCCATTGACCCCATTGATCCCATTGAGACCCACTGCTCCCTTTGAGCCCCATTGACCCCATTGATCCCATTGACCCCATTGACCCCATTGATCCCATTGAGCCCCACTGCTCCCTTTGAGACCCATTGACCCCATTGATCCCATCGGCCCCATTGACCCCATTGATCGCATTGATCCCATTGACCCCATTGATCCCGTTGATCCCATTGGCCCCATTGACTCCATTGACCCCATTGATCCCATTGAGACCCACTGATCCCATTGGCCCCATTGATCGCATTGATTCCTATGATCCCATTGATCCCATTGAGCCCCATGTCCTCCATTGATCCAACTGAGCCCCTTTGATCCCATTGATCCCTTTGAGTCCCATTGACCCCATTGACCCCACTGACCCCACTGATCCCCACGGCGGCCGCGATGGCTTTGGCCGTGATGGGGTGATCCCCCGTCACCATGATCACCTGTGGGGCACAGCCCCACCTTCAGCCCCACTGATCCCATTGAGACCCCCTGAGCCCATTGACCCCATTGATCCCATTGACCCCATTGATCCCATTGAGACCCACTGCTCCCTTTGAGCCCCATTGACCCCATTGATCCCATCGGCCCCATTGACCCCACTGAGCCCATTGACCCCATTGATCCCATTGATCCCATTGACCCCACTGATCCCATTGATCCCATTGACCCCATTGATGCCATTGAGCCCCACTGATCCCATTGATTCCTATGATCCCATTGATCCCATTGAGCCCCATGTCCTCCATTGATCCGAGACCCTTTGATCCCATTGATCCCATTGACCCCATTGATCCCATTGATCCCATTGACCCCATTGATCCCATTGATCCCATTGATCCCATTGGCCCCATTGAGCCCATTGGCCCCACGGATGGGGTGATCCCCCGTCACCATGGTCACCTACCCCCCGTTGTTTTTCGGGGGGGGGGTCCAAAATAGACCCCGTTGTTGTTTTTTTTTTGGGGTGGGGGAGGGCACCAAAACAGACCCCGTTGTTTTTTTTTGGGAGGGGGGGGGCAGACCATCACAGACCCCGTGATTTGGGGGGGGGAGAACAAAAACAGCCCCCGTTGTTTTGGGGGAGGGGGGGGGGGGAAGACCATCACAGACCCCATTTTTTTTGGGGGGGGGGAACGACAGCAGAGACCCCCATATTTGGGGAGGGGGGGGGCTCCATTTGCTTCCACTTCTGCCATCCCACCTCCAAACCTCCCCCAACCCTCTCCCCCATTTCCCCCCCCCTCCCCCCCCATTTTTGGGGTCCCCCCAAGTCCCACCCCCCCCCCCATTTTTCAAGTGTCCCCCAAACCCCCCCCATCAGAGACCCCCTTAATTTCAGAGGGGGGGGGCTCCATTTCATCCCACATTTGCCATCCCACCTCCCCCAACCCTCCGCCCCCCTCTCCCCCATTTCCCCCCCCTCCCCCCCATTTTTGGGGTCCCCCGACCCCCACGGCCCCCCCCATTTTTGAGGTGTCCCCAAACCCCCAACTCCCCCCCCTCCAGAGACCCCCATATTTGGGGGGGGCTCCATTTGCTTCCACTTCTGCCATCCCACCTCCCCCAATCCTCAGCTCCCCTCTCCCCATTTCCCCCCCCCTCCCCCCCATTTTTGGGGTCCCCCCAAGTCCCACAGCCCCCCCCCCCATTTCTCAAGTGTCCCCCAAACCCCCCCCCCATCAGAGACCCCCTTAATTTCAGAGGGGGGGGGGCTCCATTTCATCCCACTTTTGCCATCCCACCTCCCCCAACCCTCCGCCCCCCTCTCCCCCATTTCCCCCCCCTCCCCCCCATTTTTGGGGTCCCCCGACCCCCACGGCCCCCCCCATTTTTGAGGTGTCCCCAAACCCCCAACTCCCCCCCCTCCAGAGACCCCCATATTTGGGGGGGGCTCCATTTGCTTCCACTTCTGCCATCCCACCTCCCCCAACCCTCCGCCCCCCTCTCCCCATTTTCCACCCCCTCCCCCCCATTTTTGGGGTCCCCCGACCCCCACGGCCCCCCCCATTTTTCAAGTGTCCTCCAACCCCCCCCATCAGAGACCCCCATATTTGGGGAGGGGGCTCCATTTCATCCCACTTCTGCCATCCAAACCTCCCCCAACCCTCCGCCCCCCTCTCCCCCATTTCCCCTCCCCTTTCCCCCCCAATTTCCGGTGTCCCCGCACCGCTCCCAATTTGGGGAGGGGTCTCACTTTGATGCCGGCGCTCCGGCATTTCCCGACGGCGTCCGGGACGGCGGCGCGGGGGGGGTCGATCATGGACATCAGCCCCACGAAGCACAGGTTGTCGGTGGCGAAATTGACGTCGTCGCAGTCGAAGGCGAAGCCCTTGGGGTACTGCTCCTCCGGCAGGTAGAAGTGGCAGAACCCTGGGGGGGGGGCGGGGGTGAGACCCCTCCCCAAATTACCCCGAGGTCCCACATTGCCCCACACGGCAGAGGAAGACCCCCCAAAGACCCCCCAGGATCCTCCCAGGATCCCCCCCAGAAGCCCTTTGGGGTGCTGCTCCTCCGGCAGGTAGAAGTGGCAGAAGCCTGGGGGGGGGCGGGGGGGGGGCGGAGGTGAGACCCCTCCCCAAATTACCCCGAAGAGCCCTAAAGACCCCCGGGACACCCCAAGAGCACCCAAAGACCTGTGGGACCCCCCAGAGATCCCCCCTAGAGACCCCCTTTGGGGAGCTGCTCCTCCGGCAGGTAGAAGTGGCAGAACCCTGGGGGGGGCGGAGGTGAGACCCCTCCCCAAATTACCCCGAGGTCCCACATTGCCCCACACGGCAGAGGAAGACCCCCAAAGACCCCCCGGGATCCCCCCCAGAAGCCCTTTGGGGTGCTGCTCCTCCGGCAGGTAGAAGTGGCAGAAGCCTGGGGGGGCGGGGGGGGGCGGAGGTGAGACCCCTCCCCAAATTACCCCATGGCCCCACATTGCCCTACACACCAAAGGAAGACCCCCAAAGACCTCCCAGGACCCCCCCAGAACCCCCCCGTACCCAGCACTCTCTCTCCCAGCCCCCCCAGCTCCAGGTGCCCCAAATCCCCCCCAAGACCCCCCCAGCTCCAGGTAGGCATTCTGGAAGGACCCCCAGGACCCCCAAATCTCCCCATAACCCCCTCAAATCCCCCCTAAATCACCCCATAACTTCCTCAAATCCCCCCAAATCCCCCCCCAGGACCCCCCCCGGCCCCCCCGTACCCAGCACTCTCTCTCCCAGCCCCCCCAGCTCCAGGTATGCATTCAAAAAGCCCCCGAAATCCCCCCATAACCCCCCCAAATCCCCCCTAAATCACCCCATATCCCCCCCAAATCCCCCCATAACCCCCCCAAATTCCCCCTAAATCCCCCCATAACCCCCCCAAGACCCCCCCCAAGGACCCCCCCCCCCCCCGTACCCAGCACTCTCTCCCCCAGCCCCCCCAGCTCCAGGTATGCATTCAAAAAGCCCCCCAAATCCCCCCAGATCCTCCCATAACCCCCCCAAATTCCCCCATATCCCCCCCAAATCCCCACATAACCCCCCCAAGACCCCCCCCAGGACCCCCCCGGCCCCCCCCGTACCCAGCACTCTCTCTCCCAGCCCCCCCAGCTCCAGGTAAGCGTTCTGGAAGGCCTCCTTCATCTCCTCGTCCAGCGGCTGCTCCTTGCCCTGCAGCAGGATGGTGGAGCAGCGGTCCAGGATCCGCTCCGGGGCTCCTTTCATCACCAGCAGGTAGCGGTTGTCGTTCGGGTCCTCGGTCTCGTGGATGGAGAGCTGGGGGGGGGGGGACACGGAGGGGGGGGTCATGGGGTGGGGGGGGCCGTGACCCCCCCTCACTGGGTATAGGGGGGTTGGGGGGTGAGGGGTTTTGGGGGGATGTGGGGTAATGGGGGATGTGGGGGTCTCACAGGGGGAACATGGGGTCCTCGGTCTCGTGGATGGGGAGATGGGGGGGGGGACACGGGGGGGGGGTCATGGGGGTGGGGGGGGCCGTGACCCCCCCTCACTGGGTATAGGGGGGTTGGGGGGTGAGGGGTTTTGGGGGGATGTGGGGTAAGGGGGGATGTGGGGGTCTCACAGGGGAACATGGGGTCCTCGGTCTCGTGGATGGAGAGCTGGGGGGGGGGACGACACGGAGGGGGGGGTCATGGGGTGGGGGGGGCCGTGACCCCCCCTCACTGCGTATAGGGGGTGTGGGGGGTGAGGGGTTTTGGGGGGATGTGGGGTAAGGGGGGATGTGGGGGTCTCACAGGGGAACATGGGGTCCTCGGTCTCGTGGATGGAGAGCTGGGGGGGGGGACGACACGGGGGGGGGGTCATGGGGTGGGGGGGGCTGTGACCCCCCCTCACTGGGTATAGGGGGTGTGGGGGGTGAGGGGTTTTGGGGGGATTTGGGGTAAGGGGGGATGTGGGGGTCTCACAGGGGGAACATGGGGTCCTCGGTCTGGTGGATGGGGTTATGGGGGGGGGGTCTGCGCGCGTTTTGGGGGCTCCCCATGTATTTGGGGCGGGGGTCTGCACGCATTTTGGGGTGGTCTCCATATATTGGGGGGGTCTGCGTGCATTTTGGGGGGCTCTCCGTATATCTGGGGGGGTCTGCACGCATTTTGGGGGGCTCTCCATATTTTGGGGGGGGGTCTGCTGGCATTTTGGGGGCTCTCCATATATTTGGGGGGGGGTCTGTGTGCATTTTTGGGGGGCTCTCCGTGTGTTGGGGGGGGTCTGTGCGCATTCTGGGCGCTCTCCATATATTTGGGGGGGGTCTGCGCGCATTTTGGGGGGGTCTCCGTGTGTTGGGGGGGGTCTGTGTGCATTTTGGGGGCTCTCCATGTATTTGGGGGGGGTCTGCGCGCGTTTTGGGGGCTCCCCATGTATTTGGGGGGGGTCTGCACGCATTTTGGGGTGGTCTCCATATATTGGGGGGGGTCTGCGTGCATTTTGGGGGGCTCTCCATATATTGGGGGGGGTCTGCATGCATTCTGGGCGCTCTCCATGTATTTGGGGGGGGTCTGCGCGCGTTTTGGGGGCTCCCCATGTATTTGGGGCGGGGGTCTGCACGCATTTTGGGGTGGTCTCCATATATTGGGGGGGTCTGCGTGCATTTTGGGGGGCTCTCCGTATATTTGGGGGGGTCTGCATGCATTCTGGGCGCTCTCTGTATATTTGGGGGGGGGCTGTGTGCGTTTTGGGGGCTCCCCATGTATTTGGGGGGGGTCTGCATGCATTCCGGGGGTCTCTCCGTGTATTTGGGGGCTCTGTGCGCATTTTGGGGTCTCTCTGTGTATTTGGGGGGCTCTGCGCGCATTTTGGGCTCTCCGTGTGTCGGCGCTGCGGGCACCTGGTACTTGTTGGTGGAGTTGAAGGGGATCTCGGCCACCTTCTTGTTGCGCTCCCGCATCACCTTCACGGAGCCGGACGACAACTCGATGCACTTCAGCAGCGCCGACTCCGACGCGTCGCCCGCCACGTCGCGCTGTGGGGCGGCGGGACCCACGGCTGTGGGGCGGGACCCAAACCCGGCCCCACAGCGCCCCCAACTGCCGCTATAAGGTCCTGACCTGCCCGGCCCCATAGCACCACAAACGGCCCCTATAAGGTCCTGACCTGCCCGGCCCCATAGCACCACAAACTGCCCCCATAGGGCCCTGACCTGCCCTGCCCCATAGCGCCCCCAACTGCCGCTATAAGGCCCTGACCTGCCCGGCCCCATAGCGCCCCCAACGGCCCCTATAAGGTCCTGACCTGCCCGGCCCCATAGCGCCCCCAACTGCCCCTATAAGGCCCTGACCTGTCCTGCCCCATAGCGCCCCCAAGCGGCCCCCATAGGGCTCCGACCTGCCCTGCCCCATAGCGCCCCCAACTGCCCCTATAGGGCCCTGACCTGCCCTGCCCCATAGCGCCCCCAACTGCCCCTATAAGGTCCTGACCTGCCCGGCCCCATAGCGCCCCCAACTGCCCCTATAAGGTCCTGACCTGCCCGGCCCCATAGCGCCACAAACTGCCCCCATAGGGCCCTGACCTGCCCTGCCCCATAGCGCCCCCAACTGCCGCTATAAGGCCCTGACCTGCCCGGCCCCATAGCGCCCCCAACGGCCCCTATAAGGTCCTGACCTGCCCGGCCCCATAGCGCCCCCAACTGCCCCTATAAGGTCCTGACCTGTCCTGCCCCACAGCGCCCCCAACTGCCCCTATAAGGCCCTGACCTGCCCGGCCCCATAGCGCCCCCAACTGCCCCTATAAGGTCCTGACCTGTCCTGCCCCATAGCGCCCCCGACTGCCCCTATAAGGTCCTGACCTGCCCGGCCCCATAGCGCCCCCAAGCGGCCCCCATAGGGCTCCGACCTGCCCGGCCCCACAGCGCCCCCAACTGCCCCTATAAGGCCCTGACCTGCCCTGCCCCATAGCGCCACCAACTGCCCCTATAGGGCCCTGACCTGCCCTGCCCCATAGCGCCCCCAACTGCCCCTATAAAGTCCTGACCTGCCCGGCCCCATAGCGCCACAAAACTGCTCCTATAGGGCCTCAACACAGCGCTGCCCCAAAGCGCCATCAGTCACCCCATAGCACCCCAAAATTGCCCCTATAGGGCCTCAATACAGCCCTGCCCCATAGCGCCCCCAAACTGCCCCCATAGGGCCCCGACCTGCCCTGCCCCATGGCGCCCCAAAACGGCCCCTATAGGGCCTCAATCTGCCCAGCCCCATAGCGCCCCATGTCACCCCATAGCATCCCATCACTCACCCCACGGGACCCCAAAACTGCCCCCATAGGACCCTGCCACAGCCCTGGCCCCATAGCGCCCCATAGCGCCCTCATAGTCCCCCCATAGCACCCCATAGGCCTCACATAGCCCCCCATAGCCCCCCATAGCACCCCACAGCACCCCCATAGGCCTCACATAGCCCCCCCACAGCCCCCCTCATAGCCCCCATAGCCCCCCCATAGCGCCCCATAGGCCCCACATAGCCCCCCATAGGCCTCACATAGCCCCCCATAGCACCCCATAGCACCCCATAGCACCCCCATAGGCCTCACATAGCCCCCCCACAGCCCCCCTCATAGCCCCCATAGCCCCCCCATAGCGCCCCATAGGCCCCACATAGCCCCCCATAGTCCCCATAGCCCCCCCACAACCCCCCCCCAGCCCCCCCCAGCCCCCACCTTCAGGATGGGGACGTTTTCCTGCCCCCCCTTGAAGACGGCGCGGTTGCAGAGCCCAGCGATGTGCGACAGGGCCACCCACGTGGCAGAGCTCTTGTCAAACGCCGTGCCTGGGGACGTATAGGGACGTATAGGGACATGTAGGGACCCATAGGGACACATAGGGATGTATAGGAACCCATAGGGACACATAGGGATGTATAGGAACCCATAGGGACACATACGGACCCATAGGGACACATAGGGACCCATAGGATAAGTGCCACCCACGTGGCAGAGCTCTTGTCGAACACCGTGCCTGGGGACGTGTGGGGACATATAGGAACGTATGGGGACGTATGGGGACATATAGGGACCCATAGGGACACATAGGGACCCATAGGATCAGTGCCACCCAGGCGGCCGAGCTCTTACTGAACACATTGCCCATGGGGGAGCCATCAGTGCCCCATCGCTGCCCCATAACCACCCCACAACCACCCCATAACCCCCCATATCGCCCCATAACCACCCCATAACCCCCCATATCCCCCCATATTCCCCCATAACCACCCCACAACCACCCCATAACCCCCCATAACCACCCCATATCACCCCATAACCACCCCATATCACCCCCTATCACCCCCTATCACCCCATATCGCCCCCCAAGTACCGGACTGGTCCTCGGTGGTGTCGGCCTCGTGGATCTGGTTGTCGAACCACATGTGTGCCCCATATCACCCCATATCACCCCATAGCCACCCCATATCACCCCATAACCACCCCATATCGCCCCATAACCACCCCATATCACCCCCTATCGCCCCATATCGCCCCCCAAGTACCGGACTGGTCCTCGGTGGTGTCGGCCTCGTGGATCTGGTTGTCGAACCACATGTGTGCCACAGTCATCCTGTTTTGGGTGAGGGTCCCGGTTTTGTCGGAGCAGATGGTGGACGTGGAGCCCAAGGTCTCCACCGCCTCCAGGTTCTTCACCAGGCAGTTCTTCCTCGCCATGCGTTTGGCCGTCAGCGTCAGGCACACCTGGGGGCGTTAATTAGGCAGCGGGGGGCGTTAATTAGGCAGCGGGGTCGTTAGCGGGGGGGACGAGACGACAAAGTCAGGCCTGGGGGCACCGGGGCTAATTAGCGCGGGGTCATCGCTGAGGGCCGTGTGAGCGGCCTTCGGAGTCAGGCCCACCTGGGGGTAATTAATTAGCGGGGTCATTCATTAATTAGCGGGGTCATTAGCGAGGGGGCGTGGCGCCCATCGCCCTCTATCGCTCCCATTGCTCTCTATCGCCCCCTGGTGTCCAGCCGGGAAACTGCGGGCAGGCATCGCAGCCAACCGACAAACGGGGCAGGACGCTTAATGAGCGAGAGTTATTAGTGCTGTAATTAACGACTTATTAGCGCGGCGGTTAGTGGGCGAGGTCGTGAGTAGGTCGACTAATAAAGGACAATAAGTAATAAAGGGGAATAAGCATATTAATGAGCGGGACGTGGCGCTGCTCCCTGTTGCTCCCCATCGCCCCCTGGTGTCCAGCTGGGAAACTGCAGGCACACATAGGAGCTGATCATAGGAGTGCGGGGCAATTAGTGAGCTCGACAGTTAACGAGTGGGGCTTATTACTGTGGTAATTAATCAGTGAGATCGGGAGTACGTTAATTAGCAAGTGGGATAATTGACGAGCGGGATAATTAAGGAGCAAGATAACGAACATAGTGCTTTGTGACATAGATTGGTCTCTATCGCCCCCTGGTGTCCAGCTGGGAAACTGCAGGCACACACAGGAGCTGATCAACGTGCGGGGCAATTAGTGAGTTCGATAGTAAACCAGTGAGGCTTATTACTGTGGTAATTAATCAGTGAGATCGGGAGTGGGTTAATTAGTGAGTGGGATAATTGAAGAGCGGGATAATTAAGGAGCCAGATAACGAACGTAGTGCTTTGTGACATAGATTGGTCTCTATCGCCCCCTGGTGTCCAGTTGGGGAACTGCAGGCTATAAACAAACGAGCGCCGGGGCAATTAACGAGTGGGGTAATTAGGCTTACGGTGACAGTGGCCAGCAGCCCCTCGGGCACGTTGGCCACGATGATGCCGATGAGGAAGATGACGGCCTCGAGCCACGTGTAGCCCAGGATGAGGGAGAGCACGAAGAAGGAGATGCCGAGGAAGACGGCGACGCCGGTGATGAGCTGGATGAAATGCTCGATCTCCACGGCGATGGGGGTCTTCCCCACCTCCAGCCCCGACGCCAGCGTCGCGATGCGACCCATCACCGTGCGGTCCCCCGTGGCGATCACCACCCCCCGGGCTGTGCCTGTGGGGGGGGAGGGGGGCGGGGGGTCAGGGGGGGCTGCGGGGTGTAAGGGGGGGGGATTATGGGGAGGGGGTATGGGGGGAGTGGGGGAGGTACATGGGGGGGATGTGGGGGGGGATATGGGGGGGACACAGGGGGTGTTGGGGGGGATATGGGGGGATATCGGAGGGTAGGGGGGAGGTATGGGGGGGATTATGGGGAGGGGGTATGGGGGGGAGGGGGGGAGGTACATGGGGGGGACATGGGGGGGACATGGGGGGGACACAGGGGGTGTTGGGGGGGATACGGGGGGGATATGGGGGGATATCGGAGGGTAGGGGGGAGGTATGGGGGGGATTATGGGGAGGGGGTATGGGGGGGAGGGGGGGAGGTACATGGGGGGGATGTGGGGGGGACACAGGGGGTGTTGGGGGGGATATGGGGGGATATCGGAGGGTAGGGGGGAGGTATGGGGGGGATTATGGGGAGGGGGTATGGGGGGGAGTGGGGGAGGTACATAGGGGGGATGTGGGGGGATAAGGGGGTCACGGGAGGTGTTTGGGGGGATACGGGGGGGATATGGGGGGGATATGGGGGCTATTGGAGGGTAGGGGTGAGGTATGGGGGGAATTATGGGGAGGGGGTGTGGGGGGGAGGGGGGGAGGTACATGGGGGGACATGGGGGGGACATGGGGGAGGATATGGGGTGGGATATGGGGGAATGGGGGGCTATCGGAGGGTATGGGGGAAGGATGGGGGGGTGTATGGGGGGAGGTATGGGGATATTGGGGGGGGGATATATGGGGATACTGGGGGGTGCTTGAGGAGGTACGGGGAAGATTTGGGGGGGGGAAAGAGATACGGGGGGACCCACAGCTGCCCCCACCCCCAACCCCTGCCCCATAGCTTCCCTCCCCCCCCACAGCTGCCCCTCAGCCGCACCACAGCCCCTCCCTGCAGACCCTCACCTCTCCCCCCTCCACCCCCCAACCCCCCGGCCCCACAGCTGCCCCACGGCCGCCCCCCCACCCCCCGCTGACCCTCGACGCAGTTGGTGGAGAAGAAGGTGATGTTGCGGGTCTCCAGCGGGTTATCGTGGGTGCAGTCGGGGGAGCGCGTCTGCGGCTCCGATTCGCCCGTCAGGGAGGAGTTGTCAACCTGGGGGGGGGCAGGGGGAGGGTCGAAGCGGGGGGAATTGGGGGGGGGGTCTCTGTGGGGCAGCGCCGTGGGGTGGTGCCGTGAGGCGCAGTACCGCGGGGCGCCGTGGGGTGGCGCTGTAGGATGGTGCTGTGGGGTGCAGTACCGCGCGGCGCCAGGGGGCGGCGCTGTGGGGCTGTGCTGTAGAGCAGCGCTATGGGGCGGTGCTGTGGGGTGCAGTACCGCCTGGTGCCGTTTGGTGGCGCTGTGCAGCAGTGCTATAGAGCAGCGCTATGGGGCGGCGCTATGGGGCGCAGTACCGCCCGGAGCTGTGGGGTGCAGTACCGCGTGGCGCCGTTTGGCGGCGCTGTGAGGCAGTGCTATAGGGCAGCGCTATGGGGCGCAGTACCGCGTGGCGCCGTGTGGCGGCGCTGTGAGGCAGTGCTATAGAGCAGCTCTATGGGGCGGCGCTGTGGGGTGCAGTACCGCCTGGTGCCGTTTGGCGGCGCTGTGGGGCAGTGCTATAGGGCAGCGCTATGGGGCGCAGTACCGCGTGGCGCCGTGCGGCGGCGCTGTGGGGCAGTGTTATAGGGCAGCTCTATAGGGCAGCGCCGTGGGGCGCAGTACCGCGTGGCGCCGTTTGGCGGCGCTGTGGGGCAGTGCTATAAGGCAGTACTACGGGGCAGCGCTGTGGGGTGCAGTACCGCGCAGCGCCGTTTGGCGGCGCTGTGGGGCAGTGCTATAGGGCAGCGCTGTGGGGCGCAGTACCGCGTGGCGCCGTTTGGCGGCGCTGTGGGGCAGTGTTATAAGGCAGTACTACGGGGCAGCGCTATGGGGCGCAGTACCGCGTGGCGCCGCGTGGCGGCGCTGTGGGGCGCAGTACCTTGCAGCCGTGCGCGGAGATGATGCGCAGATCCGCCGGGACTCGGTCACCACCCTTCACCTCCACGAGGTCGCCGACCACCACCTCCTCCGCGTTCAGCTGCATCTTCTCCCCCTCGCGGATCACCAGCGCTTGCTGCGGGAGCCACGCTGTGGGGCTGCCCCACCGACGGGCCCACACAGCGCCCAGCCCCACAGCTGCCCCACAGCGCCCAGCCCCACAGCTGCCCCACAGCTGCCCCACAGCACCCAGCCCCACAGATGCCCCACAGCAGCCCCAACCCCACCCCCTGCCCCATAGCTGCCCCACAGCACCCAGCCCCACACCTGCCCCACACCTGCCCCATAGCTGCCCATAGCACCCAGCCCCACAGCAGCCCATCCCCACCCCCTGTAGCTGCCCCACACCGCCCAGCCCCACAGCAGCCCCACACCCACCCCCTGCCCCATAGCTGCCCCACAGCTGCCCCACAGCAGCCCCACAGCCACCCCCTGCCCCACAGCTGCCCCATAGCAGCCCCAACCCCACCCCCTGCCCCATAGCTGCCCCACAGCCCCATAGCTGCCCCAACCCCACCCACATCCCCAAACCTGCCCCATAGCTGCCCATAGCACCCAGCCCCACAGCAGCCCCAACCCCAACTCCTGCCCCACCACAGACCCACACCTGCCCCATAGCTGCCCCACAGCAGCCCATCCCCACACCCTGCACCCATAGCTGCCCCACAGCCCCATAGCTGCCCCAACCCCACCCACAGCCCCACAGCAGCCCCACAGCACCCAGCCTCAAGCCCACCCCCCGCCCCACAGCTGCCCCACAGCACCCAGCCCCACAGCACCCCACACTCCCCCAGCCCCACAGCAGCCCCACAGCAGCCCCACCCCTTCGCCCCACAACAGCCCCACAGACCCCCACTGCTGCCCCACCCAGCCCACCCCCAACCCCCAGCCCCACTGCTGCCCCACAGCGCCCAGCCCCACCTGAGGCACCATGTTCTTGAAGGACTCCATGATTTTGGAGCTCTTGGCCTCCTGGTAGTAGGAGAAGCAGCCCGTGATGATGACGACGGCGGCCAGCACGATGCCCAGGTACAGCTGTGGGGCACAGCAGCGACATGTGGGGCAGCCCCACAGCGGGGTCTGAGCCCCATAAGTAGAGCTGCACTATGGCACGGCTGGCCAGCGCCAGCCCCATAGCCAGAGCCCCGCTGACCCCATAATGGAGCCCTATAGACCCCATAACCGGAGCCCCACTGACCCCATAATGGAGCCCTATAGACCCCGTAAGTGGAGCCTCGCTGCCCCATAACCAGAGCCCCACTGCCCCATAAATGGAGCCCCATGGATCTCATAAGTGGAGCCCAGTAGACCCCATAATGGAGCCCCATAGACCCCATAGCCAGAGCCCCACTGACCCATAAGTGGAGCCCCACGGACCCCACATTGGAGCCCCCCCCAGCCCCCCCCCCACCTCCATCACCCCATATCCCCCATACCCCCCCAGCCCCTACATTGTCGTTGGAGGGCTCATCCTCGGTGCCCACCTGGCTGCCATAGACCCCATAGCCCCCTCCCACCCCATAGACCCCATAACCCCCCCATCCCCAACCCCCCCACCCCACAGACCCCATAGCCCCCCCATACCCCCCCAGCCCCCTATGTTGTCATTGGAGGGCTCGTCCTCAGTGCCCGCCTGGCTGCCATAGACCCCATAGCCCCCTCCCACCCCATAGACCCCATAGCCACCCCCAGCCCACAGACCCCATAGCCCCCTCCCACCCCACAGACCCCATAGCCCCCTCCCACCCCATAGACCCCATAGCCACCCCCAGCCCACAGACCCCATAGCCCCCTCCCACCCCACAGACCCCATAACCCCCCCATCCCCAACCCCCCCACCCCACAGACCCCATAGCCCCCTCCCACCCCCCAGCCCCCCCAGCCCCTACGTTGTCGTTGGAGGGCTCGTCCTCAGTGCCCGCCTGGCTGCCATAGACCCCATAGCCCCCTCCCACCCCATAGACCCCATAGCCACCCCCACCCCACAGACCCCATAGCCCCCCCATACCCCCCCAGACCCCCCAGCCCCTACGTTGTCGTTGGAGGGCTCGTCCTCGGTGCCCGCCTGGCTGCCATAGACCCCATAGCCCCCTCCCACCCCATAGACCCCATAGCCACCCCCACCCCACAGACCCCAGCCCCTACGTTGTCGTTGGAGGGCTCGTCCTCGGTGCCCGCCTGGATGCCGTAGGCCAGGAAGCAGAGGATGGCGCCGATCCACAGCAGGATGGAGAAGCCCCCGAAGAGCTGCCGGCAGAACTTCACCCACTCGGGGGTCGTCGGGGGGGGGGTCAGCGCGTTGGGGCCGTCCCGAGCCAGGATCTCCTGCGCCTTGCTGTGCGTCAGACCCTGCGGGCACCGACGGACCCGCTGAGACCCACGGGGACACAGGGGGCACAGGGGGACACAGGGGGGCACAGGGGGACACAGGGGGGCACAGGGGGGCACAGGGGGACACAGGGGGCACAGGGGGCACAGGGGGGCACAGGGGGGCACAGGGGGACACAGGGGGGCACAGGGGGACTCATGGGGACTCATGGGGACACATTAGGATTTATAGGGGCACATGGGGACACATGGGGACTCATGGGGACCCATGGGGACACAGGGGGACACAGGGGGACACATCAGGATTTATAGGGACACACAGGGACACACGGGGACACAGGGGGACTCATGGGGACACATGGGGACTCATGGGGACACATGGGGACACAGGGGGACTCATGGGGACACATTAGGATTTATAGGGGCACATGGGGACCCATGGGGACACATGGGGACTCATGGGGACACATGGGGACACATTAGGATTTATAGGGACACACGGGGACACATGGGGACTCATGGGGACTCATGGGGACACATTAGGATTTATAGGGACACACGGGGACACATGGGGACTCATGGGGACTCATGGGGACACACGGGGACACATTAGGATTTATAGGGGCACATGGGGACACACGGGGACACATGGGGACTCATGGGGACACATGGGGACACATTAAGATTTATAGGGACACACGGGGACCCATAGGGACTCATGGGGGCACATGGGGACACATGGGGACACATTAGGATTTATAGGGGCACATGGGGACCATAGGGACACATGGAGACCCATAGGGACACACGGGGACACATGGGGACTCATGGGGACACCTTAGGATTTAAAGGGACACAAAGGGACCCATAGGGACCCATAGGGAGCCATTAGGATTTATAGGGGCATATGGAGGGACCCATAGGGACGCACTGAGATCCATAGGGACCCAGAGGGACACACGGAGAGACCCCCATAGAAGGGGGACCCCATAGGGAGCCACGGAAAGACCCTCAGAGAGACCCCATACAGACCCATGGGGACCCACAGAGACCCCAGAGCGAATCCCACAGGGACCCCGTGGAGGGGATCCCATAAGAGACCCCACAGAGGGGCACCCCAGTGAGATCCCATAGCAAATCCCACAGGGACCCCGTGGAGGGGATCCCATAAGAGACCCCACAGAGGGGCACCCCAGTGAGATCCCATAGCAAATCCCACAGGGACCCCGTGGAGGGGATCCCACAGGAGACCCCACAGAGGGGCACCCCGGTGAGACCCCATAGCAAATCCCACAGGGACCCCATGGAGGGGATCCCATAGGAGACCCCACAGAGGGGCACCCCAGTGAGACCCCATAGGGAGACCCACAGGGACCCCATACAGAGACCCCATGGAGGAAACCCACAGAGGGGGGGTCGAAGAGGGACCCAGCAGAGCCCCCCCCCCCCCACCCCCAGAGGACCCCATTTTTGGGGGGGGTCCCACCTGCACGCAGTCGGTGTTGTACTTCCTGCACACCTCCTCGATGGACATCTTGTGCTCCGTCTGTGGGGTTGGGGGGGGAAACCCCATTGATCGGACCCCCCCAAACCCCCCAGACCCACGTGGGGGGCAGACCCCGCTGATTGGAGCCCCCAGACCCAAACCCACAGCCCTCCCTGCCCCCCCCATCTCCCCAACCCCCCCCACTGCCCCCAATCACCCCACTGACCCCCACCCCCCATTGACCCTACTGACCCCACTGCCCCCAATGTCCCCAATGCCCCACTGACCCCATTAATGCCCCCATTGACCCCATTACCCCCATTGTCCCCATTGACCCCATTAATGCCCCCATCCACCCCAATGCCCCCATAGACCCCAACCCCCCCCGCCCCCATACTGACCACGGCCACCTCCTTTTTGAGGTTGGCAAGGTCCCTCTTCCCCCATTGACCCCACAGACCCACTGACCCCAGTGCCTCCCCCACCCTCCAAGGCCCCCCCAGTCACCCCATGGCCCCCATAGACCCCAATGCTCCCACTGCCCCCATTGTCCCCATTGACCCCAATGCCCCCATTGCCACAACAGACCCCACTGCCCCCATTGTCCCCATAGACCCCAATGCCCCCACTGCCCCCACTGTCCCCACAGACCCCAATACCCCCACTGTCCCCATTGACTCCACCGCCCCCATAGACCCCAGTACCCCCAATGCCCCCATTGACCCCAATGACCCCACAGACCCCAATACCCCCACTGCCCCCAATGCCCTCACTGTCCCCACAGACCCCATTGACCCCAATGCCCCCACAGACCCCACTGTCCCCATAGACCCCAATACCCCCAATGCCCCCATAGCCCCCACAGCCCCCACCACCCCCATAGACCCCAATACCCCCAATGCCCCCAATGCCCCCATTGACCCCAATACCCCCAATGCCCCCATAGACCCCAATACCCCCACCGCCCCCATAGACCCCAATACCCTCAATGCCCCCATTGACCCCAATACCCCCAATGCCCCCATAGACCCCAATACCCCCAATGCCCCCATTGACCCCAATACCCCCAATACCCCCAATACCCCCAATACCCCCATTGCCCCCAATGCCCCCATTGACCCCAAAGCCCCCACCGCCCCCATAGACCCCAATACCCCCAATGCCCCCATTGACCCCAATGCCCCCACCGCCCCCATAGACCCCAATACCCCCAATGCCCCCATTGACCCCAATACCCCCAATGCCCCCATTGACCCCAATGCCCCCAATGCCCCCATAGACCCCAATACCCCCAATGCCCCTATTGCCCCCAATGCCCCCATTGACCCCAAAGCCCCCACCGCCCCCATAGACCCCAGTACCCCCAATGCCCCTATTGCCCCCAATGCCCCCATTGACCCCAAAGCCCCCACCGCCCCCATAGACCCCAATACCCCCAATGCCCCCATTGACCCCAATGCCCCCAATGCCCCCACAGCCCCCACTGCCCCCCCCCCCAGTCGCCCCCATACTGACCATGGCCACCTCCTTCTTGAGGTCGTCGAGGTCCCTCTTCCCCTTCCCCTTTTTGGGGGATTCCTTCTCCCCTTTGTCCTGTGCGGTGGTGGCCACCCGGTAACTGTCGGAGCCGCCGTACTGCGGGGGGGGACGGGGTCCCGCACGGCTGCTCCGCTGTCACCGCGCCGACCCCGACCCCCCCGGACCCCCCGGACCCCCCGGGATGCGACCACCCCCAAAAGGCACCACAAGAGCCCCGGAAACCCCATGGAAATCGAGAGCAAAGGGGCGAAATGGCCCCAAAACCCCACTGAAATCGACACAAAAGGGACAAAATGGCCCCAAAAGCACCAAAATGGCCCCAAAACGCCACTGAAATCGACACAAAGGGGATGAAATGGCCCCAAAAGCACCAAAAATCCCCAAAAGCCCACTGAAATCGACACAAAAAGGACAAAAATGGCCCCAAAACCCCACTGAAATCGACACAAAGGGGATGAAATGGCCCCAAAAGCACCAAAATGGACCCCAAAACCCCACTGAAATCAACACAAAGGGGATGAAATGGCCCCAAAAGCACCAAAATGGCCCCAAAACCCCACTGAAATCGACACAAAGGGGATGAAATGGCCCCAAAAGCACCAAAATGGCCCCAAAACCCCACTGAAATTGACACAAAGGGGATGAAATGACCCCAAAAGCACCAAAATGGACCCCAAAACCCCACTGAAATCAACACAAAGGTGATAAAACTGCCCCAATAGGGACAAAAGCACCAAAATGGCCCCAATAGGGACAAAATCGCCCCAAAACCCCACTGAAATGGCCCCAAAAGTGATAAAATGGCCCCAAAAGCACCACTGAAATCGACACAGAAGGGACAAAATGGCCCCAAAAGCGATAAAATGGCCCCAATAGGGACAAAATGGCCCCCAAAACCCCACTGAAATCGACACAAAAAGGACAAAATGGCCCCAAAGGTGATAAAATGGCCCCAAAAGCACCAAAATGGCCCCAATAGGGACAAAATGGCCCCAAAACCCCACTGAAATTGACACAAAAGGGACAAAATGGCCCCAAAAGCAGCAAAATGGCCCCAAACCCAAAGAAGAACCCGAAGAAACCCACAAAGAGCCCAAAAGCCCCAAACGGCCCCAAGGCACCAAAGGACCCCAAAAATCCCGCAGCAGAAACCCCAAAAACGCCCCAAACGGCCCCAAGGTAACGGAAGGAGAAAAGGGAGGTGATTAACGGCGCCGTTAATTGGGAGAGCGGACAGCCCAGCAAGAAGGGAGGGGGGGATAAGGGGAAATGAAAGGGAAATCAAGAGGAAATCAAGAGGAAATAAAGAGGAAATCAAAAGGAAATTAAAGGGAAATTAAAAGGAAATTAAAAAGGAAATCAAAAGGAAATTGAAATCAAAAGGAAATTAAAAGGAAATCAAAAGGAAATAATAAAGGAAATTAAAAGGAAATCAAAAGGAAATCAAAAGGAAATAATAAAGGAAATTAAAAACTAAATTAAAAACGAAATTAAAAAGGAAATTTAAAAGGAAATTAAAAACGAAATTAAAAGGGAAATTAAAAGCGAAAAAATTAAAAAGGAAACAAATAAAAAGGAAATAAAAAAGAAATTAAAAAGAAATCTAAAAGGAAATCGAAAGGGAAATCAATAAAGAAGGAAATAAGTAAAAAAGGAAATAAAAAAAGGAACAAAACGGAAACAAAGAAAGAAGGAAACAAATAGAAAAGGAAATTAACAGGAAATTAATTAACAGGAAATTAACAGGAAATTAACAGGAAACTAAACAGGAAATAAAAGAAACTATAATAATAATAAAAGAAATAAAGGAACGGAAACGGAAACGGAATCAAAGCCTGAGGAAGGAAATGGGGGAGGAACTGAAAATCGGCCAATTAAAGCAATTAAGAAACGAACCGCGGAAATCAACCAGAAATTAAACGGATTCACAGGAATCCCAAGCCCCAAATTCAAAAAAAAACCCTCATTAAAACCTCAATTAAAACCTCGTTAATAAAAACAACAACAACAAAATCCCCGAATTAAAAATCATTAAAAAAAAACCCAAATGACCCCAAAATCGCCCCCCAAAATGACTCCAAATGACCCCCAAATCCCCCCCCCAAAATGACCCCAAAATCACAACCTCCCCCCCCCCAAAAAAAAACCCCAAATGACCCCAAAATCCCCCCCCCAAAATCACAACCGCCCCCCCCCGAAAAAAAAACCCCAAATGACCCCAAATGACCCCAAAATCCCCCCCTCCCCCCCCCCCCCGGCCGCCCCTCCCCCACCGCCATCTGCCGCCCCCCCCCCCCCCAAATCCCCCCTTCCTAATCCGGATTTATTGGGGGGGGGCAGCGGGGGGGGGCGGGGGATGTGGGGCCGCCCCATAGCAAAAAGCTTTGGGTTTTTTTTTTTTTGGGGGGGGGGGGGGGCAAAAAAGGCGGCGCCCCCCCATAGGAACTTACCTGAGATATTGGGGGGGGGGCTTAAATGCTGGGGGGGGGGACCCTAAATAATAGGGGGGGAATTGGGGCCCTATAATGGGGTGGGACCCTAAATATTGGGGGGGGGGATTCGTGCCCTATAATATTATGGGGGGGGACACCCTAAATATTATGGGGGGGGCAATTGGGACCATATTGGGGGGGATGGACCCTATAATATTGGGGGGGGGCCCTAAATATTGAGGGGGGAGGATTGGGGCCCTATAATATAATGGGGGGGGAGACACCCTAAATATATTGGGGGGGGGGCAATTGGGACCATATTGGGGGAATGGACCCTATAATATTGTGGGGGGGGGGCAATTGAGGCCCTATAATGTAATGGGGGCGCTGGGGGGGGCAACTGGGACCCTAAATATTATGGGGGGGGGCACTGGGACCCTATAATGCAATGGGGGAGCAATTAGAACCCTAAATATTTGGGGGGGGTTATTAGAAGCAATTTGTGGGGTGGGGGCACTTCGGACCCCAAACATTTTTGGGAGGGGGGGGGAGAGGAGGGAGCCCCTATTTCTATGGGGGACCCCATTTTTCTACGGGGGTGCCCCCATTTCGGGGGGGTCCCATTATTATTTGGGGGGGGTCCCCATTTTTGGGGAATTTTCTCATTTTTTAAGGGGGGTCCCCAACATTTTCATCTTAACAGCCCCCCCAAAAGACCCCTTTCCCTATGGAAAATGGGGGGGGGGAGAGGGGGGAACAATAGGGACCCCCCCCCTATGGGGACAATATGGGGGGGGGCAATATGGGGGACTTTGGGGGGAACTATGGGGGACCCCCATATGGGGTCGTTATTGGTGGGGGGGGTCAATATAGGGGATTTTGGGGGGGGGACACTATGGGGGACCCCCATATGGGGTCGTTATTGGTGGGGGGGGTCAATATAGGGGATTTGGGGGGGGGGACACTATGGGGGACCCCCATATGGGGTCGTTATTGGTGGGGGGGGGTCAATATAGGGGATTTTGGGGGGGGGACACTATGGGGGACCCCCATATGGGGTCGTTATTGGTGGGGGGGGGCAATATAGGGTACATCATTATGGGGGGGGCACTATAGGGGACCCCCATATGGGGACAATATGGGGGGGGGCACTATGGGAGGCTGCTTATGGGGACACTGGGGGGGGGGCAATATGGGGACCCCCATATGGGGGCATTATGGGGGTGCACTATAGGGGACATTATGGGGACGCTACGGGGGACCCCTATAGGGACACTATGGGGGCACATATAGGGGTGGGGACACATAATAGGGACACATATGGGGTGGGGACACATATAGGGACACTGGGACGTGTATGGGGACACCTATAGGGTCACCTATAGGGACACGGGGACAAGGACACCGGGTTCCCTATGGGGACATCTATAGGGACACAGGGACACCTCTGGGGACAGCTATAGGGATGTGGGGTCCCCGATGGGGGACGTCTATAGGGACACCTATGGGGACAAGGACACGAGGTCCCTTATTGGGACACTGACGTCTATGGGGACGTCTATGGGGACGCAGGGTCCCCTATGGGGACATCTATAGGGACACATATGGGGACATCTATAGGGACATGAGGCCCCCTATGGGGACATCGGGTCCCTTATGGGGACACTGATGTCTATAGGGACACCTATAGGGTGACAGGGATATGGGGTCCCCTATGGGGACATCTATGGGGATATGGACATCAGGTCCCTCATGGGGACACTGTGATGTCTATAGGGACACCTATGGGGACAGGGACACGGGGTCCCCTATGGGGACAGGGCCATAAGGTCCTCTATAGGGACACGGAGATGCGTATGGGGACAGCTATAGGGATGTGGGGTCCCCTATGGGGGACATCTATAGGGACACGGGGTCCCCTATGGGGACACTGTGTTGTGTATGGGGACACCTATAGGGACACTTATGGGGACAGGGACACAGGGTCCCCTATGGGGACATCTGTGGGGATATGGGGTCCCCTATGGGGACACTGTGATGTGTATGGGGACAGGGCCATAATATCCTCTATAGGGACATTGGGATGTATATGGGGACACCTACAGGGTCCCCTATGGGGACAGGGCCATAAGGTCCCCTATGGGGACACTGGGACGTGTATGGGGACACCTATAGGGTCCCGGGGTCCCCTATGGGGTTGGGGACGCCGCCATTTGCACGAGGACGTGCACATATGGGGACATCGATGGGGGCACTGATTTGCACGAGGATGGGCACGAGGACGCGGACTTGTGGGGACAGCTACGGGGACGCTGTGATTTGCACGCGGGTGTGCACGGGGACAGGGGCCCACGGGGACACGGATTTGCACGGCCGCAAGGACACAGGGTCACACGTGGGGGCACAGAGCCACACGGAGACACCGACGGTGAGACTGCAGTTTGCACGAGGGCGTGCACGGGGACACGGGCGCACGGGGACGTGCGTGGGGACAGCACGGTTTGCACGGCCGCAAGGACACGGGGACACACGTGGGGACACACGGACACGGGGACATCGGGGCAGGCAGATGGGGGCAGCACGATTTGCACGAGGGCGTGCAAAGGGGACACAGGTTTGGGGGGACATCTATGGGGACACCACGATTTGCACGGCCGCTGGGACACGGGGGGACACACACACAGGGACACCTCCATTTGCACGAGGACGTGCACGAGGACGCCCGTGGTGCCACACACACGCATGGCCCCAAGGACACGGGGACACACGCGAGGCCACGTGCGACACGAGGGGGGGGATTATGCAACTTCCCCCCCTCCCCCCCAGCGCCGCACTGCGCTTTGCACACCCATTGCACACCCACCGCACGGCCCTTTGCACCACTGAGCCTCACAAGTGCCTTGCACGCCTCGGGCACAGATGCTGGCGCCTTGCACACCCTTTGCACGCTGCATAGGGCGCCTTGTGCGCCCATCTGCAGTCCCCTTGCACGCCTCGTACGCCCCTTGCACACCTTGCACGTGCATCATGGCGCACTGCGCACCCCTCTGCAGTCCCTTTGCACGCTCCTGCCGCACTGCGGCCCCTCCAGCACCTTGCACGCCTCTTGCACGCCTTCCTTGTGCTCCGCACGCCCCTCCACCCCCCTCTTGGCACCTTTGCACCAGCCCTGCACACCCCTCCAGTTCCTTTCACATCCTTTTCACACCTGCTGTCCCCTTGCACACTTGTCCAGCGGCTCCCACCTCCTCGCACAGCCCGTTTCACACCTTGCACGCCCATTTCCAAACCCTTCTATCACCTCGCACACCGCTGCACGCCATTTTCACTCCCCTGTCACCATGCACACTCATTTGCACGCTCCTTCTACACCTTGCACTCTCCTCCAGCAGCCTCGTCCCCTCTCACACCACACTCGTGCCCCATCCCCCCATTTGCACACCATTTGCACACTGCCCCCCATTTTCACACCCCACCCCCCACTCCCATTTGCGCGCCGTTTTCACACCACTTGCACACTCTTACCACCACCCACCCCCTTTGCACACCCCCATTTGCACACCACGTTGCACACCCCCGCCCCTCCCACCCCCATTTGCACATCATTTGCACTCCTCCTACCCCTCTCTCAAACCCATTTCACACCATTTGCACACCCTTTTCACCCTGCTTTCACACTCCCCACCCCTCTCACTCCCGTTTTCACACCATATTCACACCATTCCCCCCCCACTTTCACACTTCCCTCCCCTCACTCCCATTTTCACACCATTTTCACACCATTTTCACACTCCCCTCCCCTCTCACTCCCATTTTCACACCATTTTCACACTCCCCTCCCCTCTCACTCCCATTTTCACACCATCTTCCCCCCACTCTCACACCCCCCACCCCCTCACTCCCATTTCCACACCTTTTTCACACCATTTCACACCATTTTCACTCCTTTTTCACACCTTTTCACACCATTTCACACCATTTCACACCATTTCCACACCAATCCCCCCCCCCCCGATTTTCCCACTCCTCGCCCCCCTCCCCCCCATTTCCCGCCCCCCCCACGTACCCCCATGGTGGCGGCGCTCCCGTCGGGGTTCTCCCCCCCCCCGGCCCGGTTCGGTTCTGCGCTCGGTGCCGCCTGGCAGCGCCGCGGACCCCGCGCGGTTCTGAGCCGGGTTCGGAGCGCCGCGTTCAGGGCTTACAGGGGGGCGGGGCTTCGGGGCCGGGCGGACCAATGGAAGAGCGCCTCCCGCGGAGCCACGCCCACCCCGCCCGGCGAAGCCACGCCCCTTTTACTGCGGATGCTCCGCGTTGGGGGGGGCGGGGGGGAGGGGTCCTCAGTGACCCCCCCCCACCCCACTTCTTAATTAACGGCCCCCCCCCCCCTTAATGAGACCCTCTCGGTGAGCCCGCACTTCTTCACCGCCAATTAGTGACCCCCTTCGTGAGCCCCTCGTTAATTAGAACTCCAATGACCCCCTTAATGAGCCCCTCGTGCCCCCCTTAATGAGCCCCCATTAATAAGCCCCTCCCTTAACGAACCCCCCTTAGTTATTACTAATTAGTGACCCCCCCCTAATGAACCCCCCCTTAATTAATGCCCCCGATAACCCCCCCAATTCATGAGCCCCCACCTAATCACTGCCAATTAGTGACCCCCTTCTCGAGCCCCCTATTAATTAAAACCCCAATAACCAACCTCCTTAATGAGCCCCCCCCCTTAATGATCATCAATTAGTGCCCCCCCCCCCAATGGCTCCTCTGAATTAACGCTCCCCAATAATAACACCCCCCTTAACGAGAGGCCCCTCTTAACGACCCCCTCTTAATTGCCACCAATTAATGCCCCCTCCCCTTAATGACCCCCCAGCTGCCCCCAGTGAGCCCCCACTTAAGGAGTCACTTTTAATTGCTGCCAATTAGTGCCCCCCCCCACCCCCTCATAAGGACTCCCATCTTAATTATCCCCCCTGCAATGCAGCACCTTAATGACAGCCCTTAATGCCCTCAATTAATGAACCCCCCCTTAATGACCTCCCCCTTGATGACCCCAATTTCTGACCCCCCCTCAACGACCCCCCCTAACAAACCCCTTAATGCTCTCAATTTATGCATCCCCTTAATGATCACCCTTAATGAACCCCTCCCCTTAATGACCCCCCCATTAATGAACGCTTCAATGACACCGCCTTAATGACACCCCATGTTAATGACCTCCCAATGCCCCCCCTTAATGCCCTCAATTAACGACCCCCCCCCGATACGCCCCCCCCTTTGCGTCCTCAATTAATGCATCCCCTTAATGACCCCCCCTTAATGCCTTCAATTAGTATATCCCCTTAACGACCCCCCCCTTAATGCCCTCAATTAATGACCCCCCCCCTTGATACGCCCCGCCTTTGCGTCCTCAATTAATGCATCCCCTTAATGACCCCCCCTTAATGCCCTCAATTAGTGCATCCCCTTAACGACTCCCCCGCGTTTCCCCGCATAGAACCCCCCCCCGCAATGCGCCCCATCACCGCAATGCTTCCCCCCCCCCCCCCCCATTAATTAACGCTCTCCTTAATGACCCTCCCCTCAAATTCCCCCCGCCCCCCCCCATTTCTCTGCAGTAATCCCCGGCGCCGCCGCAGCATCCCCGCGGCCGTCGCCATGGCAACGGGGCTCCATAGCAACGGGATGGGGGGGCTCCTTAGCAACGGGGCTCCATAGCAACGGGATGGGGGGGGCTCCTTAGCAACGGGGCTCCATAGCAACGGGATGGGGGGGGCTCCTTAGCAACGGGGCTCCATAGCAACGGGATGGGGGGGGGCTCCTTAGCAACGGGGCTCCATAGCAACGGGATGGGGGGGGCTCCTTAGCAACGGGGATCCATAGCAACGGGATGGGGGGGGGCTCCTTAGCAACGGGGATCCATAGCAACGGGATGGGGGGGCTCCTTAGCAACGGGGATCCATAGCAACGGGATGGGGGGGGGCTCCTTAGCAACGGGGCTCCATAGCAACGGGATGGGGGGGGCTCCTTAGCAACGGGGATCCATAGCAACGGGGTGGGGGGGCTCCTTAGCAACGAAATGGGGGGGGTCCATAGCAACAGGATGGGGGGGCTCCATAGAAACGGGATGGGGGGGCTCCTTAGCAACGGAACTCCATGGCAACGGGATGGGGGGGCTCCTTAGCAACGGGGCTCCATAGCAACGGGATGAGGGGCTCCTTAGCAACGGGGCTCCATGGCAACAGAATGGGGGGGGGGGCTGCATGGCAGCGGGGTGGGGGGCCTCCATGGCAACGGGGCTCCGTAGCAACGGGATGGGGGGGGGCGGGGTCCACTGCAGTGGGAGGGGGGAGATCCGACATTCAAGATGGGGGGGGGGTCCGTAGCAACGGGGTGGCGGTTGCCATAGCAACGAGTGGGGAGATCCGAGATCCCTGGCAACGGGATGGGGGGGGGGGGTCTGCAGCGGCCGGGGGGGAAAGGGGGGGGGATCTCCATGGTAACGGGGTGGGGGGAGCCGCGGGGGTGTCCACGGCAACGGGATGGCGGTCGCCATGGCAACGGGACGGGGAGCTCCGTAGCAACGGGATGGGGGAGGGTCTGCAGTGATGGGGGGGGGGGAGGGGGGGGGAAGCTCCATGGCAACGGGACGGCGGTTGCCATGGCAACGGGATGCGGGTCCTTGGGGTGCCCTCGGGATGCCGCAAAGCGGGGGGGGGCGGGGCGGGGGGGTTCCCGCAGCGCGGTGTCCCCGCGGTGACGTCACGGCGGTCGCCATGGCGACGGGGGCGGGTCCTTATATGGACGTGGGGGGGGGGTGACCTTGAGGGGTCCCCGCCCCCCCCCCTCGCGAGGCCACGCCCCCCTCGGCCGCCTATTGGATGGAATCGGCGCTCGTTTGCATCTCGTTTGCATCGTTTGTAAAATTCCGTCCGGGTTTTTATTGGGGGACATCGCCCAAAAAATTGGGGGGGGGGCAGAGAAACGGGATGGGAATAAAGGGGGGGGGGAAGGAATAAATAAAAGTGGGGGGAATAAAGGGGAAAAGGGGGGAAAGGGAAAGGATTTAAAAACGGAATGAATGAAAAGGAGCAAATTCCTAAAAGAGGAATGGATAAAAAAGTGAATCAAAAGGAATGAAGAAAAAAGGAATGAAGAAAAAAAAGGAATGAATTAAAAAAGAATTAAAAAAGAATTAAAAAAGGAATAAATAAAAAAGGAATGAATTAAAAAAAAAGGAATAAATAATGAAAAAAAAGCAATAAATTAAAAAAAGGAATAAATAAAAAAGGAATAAATAAATTTAAAAAAAAGGAATAAATGAAAAAAATAAAAAGGAATAAATAATAAAAGGAATAAAGAAAGGAATAAATAATTAAAAAGGAATAAATAAAAAAGAAAAAAGAAAAAAGAAAAAAAGGAAAAAAGAAAAAAGAAAAAAAGGAAAAAATTAAAAAAGGAAAAAAAGTAGAAACGAATGAAGGAAAAATAAATAAAAAAGGGGAAAAATTAAAAAAGGGAAAAAATTTAAAAGGGGCAAAAATGGAAAAAGGGAAGAAATGAAAAAAGGGAAAAATTGGAGCGGAGGGAAAAAAAGGGGAAGAAAATGGGGGAAAAAAAGGAAAAAGGGGAAAAAAGGAAAAAAGGGGAAACAAAAATGGGGGGGGGGAAATGGGGGAAAAAAGGGGAAAAAAAACAACAAAAAAAATGGGCAAAAAAAAAGGAGAAAAAAAGGGGAAAAAACCCCAAAATTGGGACGAAGGAGCACCGCGGTTCCCCCCCCCCCCCCCCCCCAAAGACCCCAATCAGAGCCGCCCCCCCCCTCCCCCCCCGCAGTCTCTGTTGTTTTGGGGGGGGTCCCCCATCCTTCCAGGCACCGCTGGGTGGGGGCGGATCCCCCCCCTCCCCCCCCCCCGGAAGGCACAGCGCAGTTTGTGGGGGGGGGCGGTGGGATTTTTTTGGGGGGGGGGGGCGGGGACACAGCGCCCAAATGGGGGGGGGGGGGAACAGCCCGCATTGGGGGCACAGTCCGTGTTGGGGGGGGGGGGCAGCCCAGATTTATGGGGGGGGCAGCGCACAAATGGGGGGGGGGGGGCGGTCCATATTGGGGGGGGGCACAGTCCATAATTGGGGGGGGGGGGGGGGCGAAGGGTGGCAGTGTCCGTATGGGGGGGGCACAGCGTTGGGGGATGCTGAAGTGGGGGGGGGAAATGAGGGCTCCCCCCTTTTTCCGCTGCCCCCCCCCCGCCGTCACCCCCCCAGTTTTCAGCCCCCCTTTTTCTACCCCCCCTCCCCTCTTTTTCGCCTCCTTCGGTGCCCCCCCCCCCCCTCCTTGTCCCCCCCCCCTTTGCACACGGCCCCCCCCTTTTTGCCCCCCCCCCTTTTTTTATGCACCCCCCCCCTTTTTTTTTTTTTCCTGCCCCCCAATTCCTCGTCCCTCCTTTTTTCTTCTTGTGGGGGGGGGCGGGCGGGGGATCCTTTTTTTTGCCCCCCCCCCGTTTTGTCCTGCGGCGTACAAAGGGGGGGGGGGTATAATAAAGGATGGGGGGGGGGGCACGCTTCCTTTTTTTGGGGGGGGTGGGTAGGAGGGGGGGGGTCACTCGTTCGCCCCCCCCCCGTCTCCACTCGGGGGGGCTCCCCGCGCCGGGGGGGGTCCCGTCGCTCCGGGGGGGGCCCCGCGCAGCGCTTGGATGCGGCGGCACTCGGGGCAAACCCGGATATGGGTGCACTGAGGGGGGGGGCCCCCCCCGACCACCCCCCCGCCGACGACCCCCCCCCCGCCCCCCCCCGCCGCCGTCGCCGTCATCATCGTCGTCGTCGTCGCGGCCGCGCCGGTCGCCCCCCCCGCCCCCCCCACGTCGGGGGTCCCGGAGTAAAGCTTCCCGTTGCTGAACCGCATTTGGGGCGGGGGGGGGTGGGGAGGGGGGGGGGGGCCTCCGTGGCTCCGGGGGGGGCGGCGGCGGCGGCGGGAGCGGGGGGGGCGGCGGCAGGAAACGGCGCTGCGCAGCTCCTGGAGCAGCTCGGTGCACACCGACAGCTGGGGGGGGCAGACGGAGATCGGTGTGAGGCTGCGGTGCGGCTGCGGTGCGGCTGGGGTGAGGCTGGGGTGAGACTGTGGTGAGACTATGGTGAGACTGTGGTGAGACTATGGTGAGGCTATGGTGAGGCTGTGGTGCGGCTGTGGTGAGTCTATGGTGAGACTAAGGTGAGACTATGGTGAGGCTATGGTGAGACTGTGGTGAGACTGTGGTGAGGCCATGGTGAGTATATGGTGAGACTATGGTGAGACTGTGGTGAGTCTATGGTGAGACTATGGTGAGACTATGGTGAGTCTATGGTGGGACTATGGTGAGGCCATGGTGAGTCTATGGTGAGACTATGGTGAGGCCATAGTGAAACAATAGTGAGGCCATAGTGAGTCTATGGTGAGACTATGGTGAGTCTGTAGTGAGTCCATGGTGAGGCCATAGTGAGTCTATGGTGAGTCCATAGTGAGGCTATGGTGAGTCTGTAGTGAGTCAATTGTGAGACTATTGTGAGTCTATGGTGAGTCTACAGTGAGACTATGGTGAGTCTATTGTGAGGCCATAGTAAGTCAATGGTGTGTCTATGGTGAGTCCGTAGTGAGTCCATCGTGAGTCTATAGTGAAGCTGTGGTGAGTCTATGGTGAGTCTATTGTGAGACTATAGTGAGTCCATAGTGAGTCTACGGTGAGTCTACTGTGAGTCTATTGTGAGACTATGGTGAGTCTATGGTGAGGCCATAGTGAGTCTATGGTGAGTCTATAGTGAAGCTGTAGTGAGTCTATAGTGAGGCCACAGTGAGTCTATGGTGTCTATAGTGAGACTATAGTGAGACCATAGTGAAACCACAGGGAGTCCATAGTGAGTCTACAGTGAGTCTATGGTGAGTCTATAGTGAGTCTACAGTGAGACTATGGTGAGTCGATAGTGAGTCTATGGTGAGTCCATAGTGAGTCTATTGTGAGACCATAGTGAGTGAGTCCATAGCCTATTGTGAGACTATGGTGAGACCATAGTGAAACCATAGTGAGTCCATAGTGAGTCTATGGTGAGTCTATGGTGAGACTATGGTGAGTCCATGGTGAGTCTATGGTGAGCCTACGGTGAGACTACGGTGAGTCTATAGTGAGGCTATGGTGAGACTATGGTGATAGACCATAGCGAGGCTGTGGTGAGTCCACAGTGAGTCTATTGTGAGTCTATAGTGAGGCTGTGGTGAGTCTGTAGTGAGTCTATTGTGAGACTATGGTGAGACTATAGTGAGGCCACAGTGAGTCATGGTGAGTCCATAGTGAGTCCATGGTGAGTCGATGGTGAGTCTATAGTAAGACTATAGTGAGTCTATAGTGAGTCTATGGTGAGTCCATAGTGAGTCTATGGTGAGTCTATGGTGAGTCTATAGTAAGACTATGGTGAGTCTATAGTGAGTCTATGGTGAGTCTATGGTGAGTCCACAGTGAACCCATGGTGAGTCGATGGTGAGTCTATGGTGAGCGTATGGTGAGTCTATAGTGACACTATGGTGAGTCCCTGGTGAGCCCACAGTGACCCACAACGGTGTCCCCCTAACAACCCCAAAATGCCCCCAATTCCCCCCAATTCCCCCCCCCCCCCCCCCCAGAGACCCCCCAGCAGCCCGGTGATGCCCCCCCCCCCCCCGCCCCCCCCTCACCTCCTCCCTCTCCGCCGACCTCCTGCTGGACCACACGAATTCCACGAGCGCCACGAGGACGGCGAGGACGAGCCCCCCCACCAGCACCACGAAAATCCCCCCGATGTTCTCCATGCCCAGCCCTGGGGGGGGGGGCGTCCACCCCATGTGGGTCCCACGACGACCCCATAGGCCGCCCCACAGCCCCCCCTCGTGGCTGCCCCCAATGCCCCCCCCCCCATATCACTGCCCCCCATCCCCCCCTCACGGCCACCCCTCTTAAGCCCCCCCATAACCCCCCCCATGGCTGCCCCCCCTCCCCTTCCCCCCCCACAGCCCCCCCTATTCCCCCTCTACCCCCCCAAAGCCCCCCCCATCCGCCCCCATGGCCGCCCCCACCCCATAGCCTCTCTTATCGCCTCCCCCACCCCCCGTGGCAGCCTTCCCCCCCCCATGACCCCCCCTTATCGGCCCCCATGGCCACCCCCAACCCACCCCATTCCCCCCCATACTCCCATAACCCCCCCCCATGCCCCCCCATAGCCCCCCCCATCACCCCCCATGGCCACCCCCAACCCCCCCATTCCCCCCCATACCCCCACAACCCCCCCCAAACCCCCCCATTTCCCCCATCCACACCATAACCCCCCCATCACCCCCTATGGCCACCCCTAACCCCCCCCATTCCCCCCCATACTCCCATAACCCCCCCCCATACCCCCCCATTTCCCCCATCCACCCCATAGCCCCCCCCAACCCCCCCCATTCCCCCCCACACCCCCCCATTTCCCTCATCCACCCCATAGCCCCCCCCCCCCCCCACTATGGCCACCCCCAACCCCCCCCCCCATTCCCCCCATGCCCACCCCATCGCCCCCCATCCCCCCCCATTCCCTCATAGCCCCCCCCCCGCCCCCCACCTTTGGCCCTCCTGTCCTCCTCCTTGGGGCATCGCCCCCCCTCCCACCACTTCCGCTTCAGGATCTCCAGCCGGTTGTTTTCCTGCAGCTGTAGGATGGCCAAGGTGATCTCATCCCGGAACGGAGACCCTAAAAGGGGGGGGGGGCAACATAGGACCCCTCCGCAGCGCCCCATAGAAACACCACCCCATAGACACACAGCCCCATAGCAACCCTCGGTGTCCAGCAGCCCCATAACCCCATACAGGAATCCCCCACAACCCCATACCCAGAGGCATCCCGATCCCGTATCCCTTGGTGTCCAGCAGCCCCCTGATCTGGGTCAGGTTGCAGCTGTAACCCCATACCCCCATACCCACCCCACAACCCCATACCCACCCCATAACCCCACAACCCCATACCCAGAGGCATCCCGATCCCGTATCCCTCGGTGTCCAGCAGCACCATAGCCCCATAACCCCATACAGAAATCCCCCATACCCAGAGGCATCCTGATCCCGTATCCCTTGGTGTCCAGCAGCCCCATAACCCCACAACCACCCCATAACCCCATGGCCACCCCATAACCCCACAACCCCATACCCAGAGGCATCCTGATCCCGTATCCCTCGGTGTCCAGCAGCCCCATAACCCCATGACCACCCCATAACCCCATACCCAGAGGCATCCCGATCCCGTATCCCTTGGTGTCCAGCAGCCCCATAACCCCATGACCACCCCATAACCCCATACCCAGAGGCATCCCGATCCCGTATCCCTTGGTGTCCAGCAGCCCCCCGATCTGGGTCAGGTTGCAGTTGTGCCCGCGGTGGAACTCGTTCATGGTGGACTCCAGCAGGAAGGCGTAGCGCGAGTTGAGCACGCGGGCGATGCCCTCCTCCGTGCTCTTGACGAACACCGACGGCTGCTTGGAGTGCATGAAGTTCCACATCCGCTGGTACGTCTGGTAGCGCGAGTTCTGCGGGGGGCGGGGCGGGTTGGGTGGTGGGGCTGGGTTGGGTTGGGTTGTGGGGCTGGGTTGGGTTGGGTTGGGTTGTGGGGCTGGGTTGTGGGGTTGGGTTGGGTTGGGTTGGGTTGAATTGGGTTGGGTTGGGGTTGTGGGGCTGGGGTTGTGCGGCTGGGTTGTGGGGCTGGGTTGGATTACGTTGGTTTGAATTGGGTTGGGTTGTGGGGCTGGGTTGGGTTGGGTTGAGTTGGGTTGTGGGGCTGGGTTGTGGGGCTGGGTTGGGTTGAGTTATGGGGTTGTGTGCTTGGAGTGCATGAAGTTCCACATCCGCTGGTACGTCTGGTAGCGCGAGTTCTGCGGGGGGCGGGGCGGGTTGGGTGGTGGGGCTGGGTTGTGGGGCTGGGTTGTGCGGTTGGGTTGGGTTGGGTTGTGGGGTTGGGGTTGTGGGGCTGGGTTGGGTTGGGGATATGGGGGTTGGGGTGGGTTTGGGGTTGTGGGGTTGGGGTTGAGGGGCTGTGGGATGGGGTTGGAGGACCTGGGATGGGGTTGGAGGACCCGGGATGGGGTTGGAGGATCCGGGATGGGGTTGGAGGACCCGGGATGGGGTTGGAGGACCCGGCCCGCGCTGGGAGGACCTGGGATGGAGCTGGAGGACCCGGGATGGGGTTGGAGGACCTGGGATGGGGTTGGAGGACCTGGGATGGAGCTGGAGGACCTGGGATGGGGTTGGAGGAAATGGGATGGAGCTGGAGGACCTGGGATGGGGTTGGAGGACCTGGGATGGAGCTGGAGGAGCCGGGATGGGGTTGGAGGACCTGGGATGGAGCTGGAGGACCCGGGATGGGGTTGGAGGACCTGGGATGGAGATGGAGGACCTGGAATGGGGTTGGAGGACCTGGGATGGAGCTGGAGGACCTGGGATGGGGTTGGAGGACCCGGCCCGCGCTGGGAGGACCTGGGATGGAGCTGGAGGAGCCGGGATGGGGTTGGAGGACCTGGGATGGAGCTGGAGGAGCCGGGATGGGGTTGGAGGACCCGGCCCGCGCTGGGAGGACCGCGGCGCACCTGGAAGAAGGTCATGGTGGAGCCGGCGTGGATGGTGCCGTACTCGATGTCCGTCTGGTCCGCCAGGTCGTCGGCCGACTCGATGGGCGCCTCCATGCGCTGCACCGTCAGGAAGGCCGCCAGGTTGGCGGTGTACGACGAGATGATGATGAGGGTGAAGGCCCACCTGCGCAGCGCCGTCAGACGGGGCACCGCGGCGCCCGCGGCCGCGCACAGACGGACGGACGGACGGACACACCGCCCAGACAGGCGCACAGCCGCACACCGCCCAGACAGACAGACAGCCGCACAGCCCAGACAGATGGACAGCCACACACAATCCAAACAGACCTACAGCCCAGACAGACGGACAGCCACACACTGCCCAGACAGACACACAGCCACACAGAGTACAGACAGACCTACAGCCCAGACAGACAGAAGCCACGCACAGCCCAGACAGACACACAGCCCCCCACATCCCATGAAGACCCACAGCTCTGCCCCACAACGACCCCCCCGCTCACCATAACCCCACCCCCACACAGAGACCCCACAGCCCCCCACCCCACCCCACTTACCAACCCCCCCCACCTCACTCACCACCCCACCCCCCCAACTCACCACCCCCCCCACCCCACAGCCCCCCTCGCCCCCCCCCACTCACCAGACCCCCCCCCCACTCACCACCCTGCCCCACCCCACTCACCCCCCCTGCCCCAGTCCCCCCCTCCCCCCCCACTCACCAACCCCCCCACCCCACTCACCACCCTGCCCCTCCCCACTCCCCAACCCCCCCACCCCCCTGCTCCCCCCCCACCCCACCCGCTCACCAGACCCCCCCCACCCCACAGCCCCCTTGCCCATCCCCACTCACCACCCTGCCCCCCCCCACCAGACTCCCCCCCTCACTCAATCTCCCCCCCACCACAGCCCCCTCCCGCCCCCCCCCACTCACCAGACCCCCCCCCACCTCACTCACCACCCCGCCCCCCCCCACTCACCAACCCCCCCACCCCACAGCCCCCCCTCCCCTCCCACTCACCAACACCCCCACCCCACTCACCACCCTGCCCCCCCCCCCCCACCAGACTCCCCCCCTCACTCAATCTACCCCCCCACAGCCCCCCCCACGCCCCCACTCACCACTGCCCCCTCCCCACAGCCCCCCCCCTGCCCCTCCTGCTCACCAGACACCCCCCCTACTCACCACCCCCCGCACCCCACAGCCCCCCCCACCCCCCCCCTCCCCAGACCCCCCCCCCACAGCCCCCCCCCCACCCCCCCCGCTCACCAGACCCCCCTACTCACCACCCCCGCACCCCACAGCCCCCCCCACCCCCTCCCCTCCCCAGACCCCCCCCCTCCCCACAGCCCCCCCCCGCCCCCCCCCGCTCACCAGACGCCGCTGACGCACCGCGTGGACAAGGCCCTGGGCATCACCTCGGCGCCCTGCTGCATGAACCCCCCCACGGGGAACCACAGGCTGTTCCCCAGGGTGTACTGGTTCTCCAGCAGCTCGCGCCGCTCCCGCAGGCACGGGTGGGGGTTGTACCACTCGTAGGGGCTCAGCCTGGGGGGGCACGGGGCGTCAGGGACCCCCGGATGGGGGGGGATGTGGAGGGACAGCCCTGATCCTATAGGGACCCCACAGGGAGACCCCAGACTCACCAAATCCGATAGGGACCCCATAGGAAGAACCCAGATCCCCGCAACCCCCAAATCCTATACAGACCCCACAGGAAGAACCCAGATCCCCCTGATCCCCAAATCCCATAGGGACTCCACAGGGAGACCCCAGACCCACCAATCCCCAAGTCCTATAGAGACCCCCCATAGGGAGACCCCCTGACACCGTGACCCCATAGGGGGACCCAGGACCCCCCCCGATCCCCAAATCCTACAGGGACACTGTAGGGAGACCCCAGACCCACCAACCCCCAGTTCCTATACAGACCCCATAGGAAGAACCCAGATCCCCCTGATCCCCAAATCCCACAGGGACCCCACAGGGAGACCCCCTGACACCATGACCCCATAGGGGGACCCAGGAACCCCCCATCCCCAAATCCTATAGGGACCCCGTAGGGAGACCCCAGACCCACCAACCCCCAAATCCTACAGGGACCCCATAGGGAGATCCAGGACCCCCCTGAAGCCCCATAATCACGGGGGTCCCATAGGAGGACCGAGGACCTCCCTGAACCTCAAAACCTATAGAGACCCCATAAGGAGACCTGCTGACCTCATGACCCCAAAGGGGGACGCAGGACCCCCCCCGACCCCCAGATCCTACAGAGACCCCAGAGGAAGACCCCAGCCCCCAGCCCTGACCCCCAGTTCCTGTGGGGACCCCATAGGGTGACCCAGAATAACCCCAGCCCCACAGCTGCCCCCCTGAGACCCACATCGACCCCCCCAGCCCCAAACCGCCCCCCAGCCCCACTCCGACTCCCCCCCCCCCAATCTGCCCCTCTGCACCACTCTGAGCCCCCCCCCCACCCCCAAGCGGACGCATTTCCAGTCTCCCCAGGGCAGGGATTTTTCAGGACCCCCCCCCCCAATTTGCCCCTCTGCACCACTCTGAGCCCCCCCCCCACCCCCAAGCAGACACATTTCCAGTCTCCCTTTTCAGGACCCCCCCCCTTTTCCCCCCCCCCTCGGGCCCCCCCTCACCGCGCGGCGAGGAAGAGCACGCAGCTGACGGCCAGGTATGCGAGCAGCATGAAGAGCCACACGGCGGGCGAGAAGGGGTCTAGGAAGGAGAAATACCCCGGCTTGCGGCCCTGCGGGGACACGGCGTGAGACCCCCGGCCCCCCCCCCACCTCCCCCCGCCCCCCCCTCCCCCCCCGGCCCCGTACCATGTGCACGCGGTACAGGATGCTGATCCCCAGCGTCATGAAGGGTTTGGAGAAGTCGATCACCTTCTCCCGCTCGGCTGTGATGGTGAAAGCGGCCACCGCCAGGTCGGCCTTCTGGGGGGGCAACGGGGGGGCTCAGGGCTGAGCCCAGTGGGGCCTCCGTGGGGGCTTCAATAGGGAGCCCAACGGAGACCCCAACGGAGACCCCAACGGAGACCCCAATGGAGACCTCAATGGAGACCCCAGTGGAGACCTCAATGGAAACCCCCACAGAGACCCCAATGGAGATCCCAATAAAGACACCAATGGAAACCCAATGGAGACCCCAATAGAGATACAAATGGAGATCCCAATAGAGATCCCAATGGAGACCCCAATGGAGACCCCAATGGAGATCCCAATGAAGACCCCAATAGAGACCCCAATGAAGACCCCAATAGAGACCCCAATGGAGACCCCAATGGAGACCTCAATGGAAACCCCAATAGAGAACCAATGGAGACCCCAATGGAGATCCCAATAGGACATCAATGGAAAACCCAATGGAGATTCCAATGGAGATCCCAATGAAGATCCCAAAGGAGACCCCAATAGAGAACCCAATAGAGACCCCAATGGAAACCCCAGTGGAAACCTCAATGGAGATCCCAATGGAGATCCCAATGGAGATCCCAATAAAGATCCCAATAAAGACCCCAATTGAGAACCCAACGGAAACCCCAATAGAGACCCCAATGGAGACCCCAACAGAGACTCCAATGGAGACCCTGTTGATGACCCCCCCCCCCCAATTGCCGCCCCCCCACACCCCCCGTTGATGACCCCCCCCCAACGCCCCCTGTTGATGAGCTCACCCCCCCCACCCCCCCTCGCCCCCCACACCCCCCGTTGATGAGCTCGCCCCCCCCACGCCCCCCTTGCTGACCCCCCATGCACCCTGTTGATGAGCTTGCCCCCCCCCAAGCCCCCCCGTTGCTGACCCCCCCACGCCCCCTGTTGATGACCCCCCCCACGCCCCCTGTTGATGAGCTCGCCCCCCCCACGCACCCTGTTGATGAGCTCGCCCCCCCCACCCCCCCTTGCCCCCCCCACACCCCCTGTTGATGAGCTCGCCCCCCCCCAAGCCCCCCCTTGCTGACCTCCCCACACCCCCTGTTGATGACCCCCCCCACGCCCCCTGTTGATGACCCCCCCCACGCCCCCCTGTTGATGACCCCCCCACGCCCCCTGTTGATGACCCCCCCACGCCCCCTGTTGATGAGCTCGCCCCCCCCCACACCCCCCCTTGCTGACCCCCCCACGCCCCCTGTTGATGACCCCCCCACGCCCCCTGTTGATGAGCTCGCCCCCCCACGCCCCCTGTTGATGACCCCCCCACGCCCCCTGTTGATGACCCCCCCACGCACCCTGTTGATGAGCTCGCCCACCATGCCGGTCCAGGAGCCGTTGGGCTCGGGCGCGCCGTACAGCCCGTCGTCCACGAGCTTCAGCCGGAAGCGGAACTTGAGCAGCGCGGCCAGCTCGCGCAGCATGTCCACGCAGAAGCCCTCGTAGCGCTCCGCGCCGCCCGCGCCCCCCACCCGCATCACGTACGGGTTCTCCTGGGGGGGCGGCGGTCAGCGAGGGGCGCCTCGGGGAGCCTGACGGAGACCCCAGAGGGGACCCCGCGGAGACCCCCAACGGGACCCCAATAGGGACCCCAATGGAGACCCCAAGGGAGACCCCCAAAGGGGACCTCGATGGAGACCCTAAGGGAGACCCCAATGGAGACCCCCAAAGGGACCCCATGGAGACCCCAAAAGGACCCCAATAGGGACCCTAAGGGAGACCCCAATGGATACCCCAAAAGGGACCCCATGGAGACCCCAAAAGGACCCCAATGGAGACCCCCAAAGGGACCCCAATGGAGACCCCCAACAGGACCCCAATAGGGACCCCAATGGAGACCCCAAGGGAGACCCCCAAAGGGGACCTCGATGGAGACCCTAAGGGAGACCCCAATGGAGACCCCCAAAGGGACCCCATGGAGACCCCAAAAGGACCCCAATGGAAACCCCCAAAGGGACCCCAATAGGGACCCTAAGGGAGACCCCAATGGAGACCCCCAAAGGGGACCCAATGGGGACTCCAATGGAGACCCCAAAGGGGACCCAACGGAGACCCCAAAAGGGACCCCAATAGGGACCGTAAGGGAGACCCCAATGGAGACCCCCAAAGAGACCCCGATAGGGACCCTAAGGGAGGCCCCAATGGAGACCCCCAAAGGGACCCCATGGAGACCCCAAAAGGACTCCAATGGAGACCCCAATGGAGACCCCCAAAGGGGACCTCAATGGAGACCCTAAGGGAGACCCCAATGGAGACCCCAATGGAGACCCCAAAGGGGACCCGACGGAGACCCCCAAAGGGACCCCAATAGGGACCCTAAGGGAGACCCCCAAAGGGGACCCCCAAAGGGGACCCCCAAAGGGACCCCATGGAGACCCTAAGGGAGACCCCAAAGGGAACCCGATGGAGACCCCAGAAGGACCCCAATGGAGACCCTAAGGGAGACCCTAACGAGGACCCCATGGAGACCCTAAAGGGGACCTTGATGGAGACCCCCAACGGGAACCCAAAAGGGACCCCAATGGAGACCCCCAAAGGGACCCCAATAGGGACCCTAAGGGAGACCCCAAAGGGCACCCGATGGAGACCCCCAAAGGGACCCTGATGGAGACCCCAGCAGGAATCCCAATGGAAAACCACTGCAGAACCCCCCAGGACCCCCCAGGACCCCCACAAGACCCTCAGAACCCCTCAAGAACTCTTGGGACCCCCAGAACTTCCCTAAGACCCCCCAGGACCCCCCAGGACCCCCAGACCCAGCAGCGCGCCAGGATGACGGTGACCACCGGGGTCTGGTTGGCCGTAGGAGCCCCCAAACTCCCCTGACGCCCCCCAGGACCCCCGTCGGACCCCCCCACGAGACCCCCATAGACCCCCCCACCCCCCGCCCCCCCGGCCGGGAGCGCACCAGGATGGTGGTGACGATGAGGGTTTTGTTGGCCAGGCTGTCGGACGCGTTGAGGGACAGCGAGGTGGCGTTCATGGCCAGCGTGCGGTTGGAGTGCCACACACCCACCTGCGGGCAAGGACAGTGGGACCCAAAGGGACCCCAATGGGACCCCAATGGGACCCCAAAGGGACACCAAAGGGACCCCAAAAGGACCCCAAAAGGACCCCAATGGGACCTCAAAGGGACAGCAAAAGGACCCCAACGGGACCCCAACAGGACCCCAAAAGGACTCCAACGGGACCCCAATGGGACCCCAAAAGGACCCCAACGGGACCCCAAAGGGACAGCAAAAGGACCCCAAAAGGACCCCAACGGGACCCCAAAAGGACCCCAATGGGACCCCAATGGGACCCAGTGGGACCCCAAAGGGATCCCAACGGGACCCCAAAAGGACCCCAATGGGACCCCAAAGGGACAGCAAAAGGACCCCAACGGGACCCCAACAGGACCCCAACGGGACCCCAAAAGGACCCCAAAGGGACCCCAACGGGACCCCAACAGGACCCCAACGGAACCCCAAGGGGACCCCAAAAGGACTCCAACGGGACCCCAATGGGACCCTAACGGGACCCCAAAGGGACCCCAAAAGGACCCCAATGGAACCCCAAAGGGATCCCAACGGGGCCACAAAGGGACCCAAAGGGACCCCAACGGGACCCCAAAGGGACACCAAAGGAGCCACAAAGGGACCCAAAGGGACCCCAATGGGACCCCAAAGGGACACCAAAGGAGCCACAAACGGACCTTAAAGGGGCCACAAACGGACCCCAATGGGACCCCAAAACGACCCCAAAGGGACCCCAATGGGACCCCAACAGGACCCCAAAATGACCCCAAAGGGACCCCAATGGGACCCCAATGGGACCCAAAGGGACCCCAAAGGGACCCCAATGGGACCCCAATGGGACCCAAAAGGACCCCAAAGGGACCCCAATGGAGATCCCAGCGGAGACCCCAACGGGACCTCAAAGAAACTCACTGGTCAGCCACAGCTCAGCCATGGGGCGGTGTGGGGCAGCTATGGGGCCGTCATGGGGTATCTATGGGGTATCTTTGGACTATCTATGGGGCAGTCATGGGGTATCTATGGGGCAGCTATGGGGCCGTCATGGGGTAGCTATGGGGCAGCCTTGGGGCAGCCATGGGGTAGCTATGGGGCAGCCGTGGGGTATCTATGGGGCAGCTCTGGGATATCTATGGGGCAGCCATGGGGTATCTATGGGGCAGCCATGGGGCAGCTCTGGGGTATCTATGGGGCAGCCATGGGGCAGCCATGGGGTATCTATGGGGCAGCTCTGGGGTATCTATGGTGCAGCCATGGGGTATCTATGGGGCAGCCATGGGGCAGCCATGGGGCAGCTATGGGGCAGCCATGGGGCAGCCATGGGGTATCTATGGGGCAGCTATGGGGCAGCCGTGGGGCAGCCATGGGGTATCTATGGGGCAACTATGGGGTATCTATGGGGCAGCCGTGGGGTATCTATGGGGCAGCCATGGGGCAGCCATGGGGTATCTATGGGGCAGCCGTGGGGCAGCTATGGGGCAGCCGTGGGGCAGCCGTGGGGCAGCTATGGGGCAGCTATGGGGCAGCCGTGGGGCAGGCGCAGGCTCACCTCGCGGTGCCCGTCCCGCCCCTTCTCCAGCACGTGCAGGGTGTAATTCGTGCGCTGCCCTTTGCTGTTGAACTCCACGCGGCCCGTCAGCCCGTCGTACTCCACCTGCGGGGGGGGGCACGGGGGGGGGGATGTGGGGGGTGGGGGGGGTGGGGGGGGTACAGGGGTTATGGGGGAATATGGGGGGATATGGGGGGTGAGGGGATTTGGGGGGTGTGTTGGGATATAGGGGATATGGGGGCATATGGGGGGATATGGGGGCATATGGGGGGTGTGGGGGAGTGTGGGGAATGTGGGGATTTGGGGGGTATGGGGGGTGTGGGGGATGTGGGGGATATGGGGGGTGTGAGGGACGTGGGGGGTGTTTGGGGGGGGGACACAGGGATGGGGACCCAGGTTGGTGGTTTCAGGTGGCCCGATGGGCTTTGGGTTCCCCCTTTGGGTTCCATGCCCTCCCATAGGGTTTGGGGTCCCCCCTTGTGTTTGGGGTCCCCCCATAGGGTCTGGGTCCCCCCCGTGTTTGGGGCGGGGCGGCCCACCATGCGCAGGTAGTTCATCATCCCATAGGGTTTGGGGTTCTCCCATTGGGTTCCATGCCCTCCCATCGGGTTCCATGCCCTCCCTTTGGGTTCCATGCCCTCCCACTGGGTTTGGGGTTCCCCCATAGGGTTTGGGGTTCCCCCATAGGGTCTGGGTCCCCCCCGTGTTTGTTGCGGGGCCGCCCACCATGCGCAGGTAGTTCATCATCCCATAGGGTTTGGGGTTCTCCCATTGGGTTCCATGCCCTCCCATCGGGTTTTCTTGCCCTCCCACTGGGTTTGGGGTCCCCCCGTGTTTGTTGCGGGGCCGCCCACCATGCGCAGGTAGTTCATCAGGCTGGTGCCGTGCTGCCAGATGCTGGGGGAGCTGCAGGCCAGCGGGCGGACGCCGATCTCCTGGCTGCGGTTCAGCTCCCGCACCGCCCCGACCACCACGTGCACCGCGTCGAACAGCAGCGCCGCCGACAGCTGCGGGCGGGGGGCGTCGTTGGGGGGGGGCGGGGTTGTGGGGGGGGCGGGGTTGTGGGGGGGGGGCGTCCTTATGGGGGGGGCGTTGCTATGGGGGGGGGCGTCGTGATGGAGGCGGGGGTTGTGGGCGGGGGCCGTCGTTATGGGGGGGGCGTCGCTATGGGGTGGGAGGGGCGTCGTTATCGGGTGGGGGGGCGTCGTGACGGAGGCGGGGGTCGTGGGCGGGGGGCGTCGTTATGGGGCGGGGGGGGCATCTTTATCGGGTGGGGGGGCGTCGTGATGGAGGCGGGGGTTGTGGGCGGGGGGCGTCGTTGGGGGAGGGGATCGTCGTTATGGGGGGGGTTGTGGGCGGGGGGCGTCGTTATGGAGGGGCGTCGCTATGGGGTGGGAGGGGCGTCGTTATCGGGTGGGGGGGCGTCGTTATGGGGCGGGGGGCGTCGTTATGGGGGGGGAGCGTCGCTATGGGGTGGGAGGGGCGTCGTTATCGGGTGGGGGGGCGTCGTTATGGGGCGGGGGGGGCATCATTACCGGGTGGGGGGGGCGTCGTTATGGGGGGGCGTCGTTATAGGGTGGGGGGCGTTGTTATGGGGTGGGGGGCGTCGTTATGGGGGGGGCGTCTTTTTGGGGTGGGTGGGGCGTCGTTATGGGATCACAGGGACTCTGTGGGATGGGGGCAGCGCTGTGGGGTGGGGGCGTCCTCCTCGATCCCAGCCGCCCCACAGCCGCCCCACAGACCTACGGCGGCCCCGCGGGGATTTTGGAGACCCCCCCCCCCCCGAGATTTCAGTACCCCCCCCCCCCAAGCCTTGTCCCCCTCCCAGCCCCCCCGAAGCTTTGTCCCCCCCCCCACCCCAACCCCCCCCCCCCACCGACCCCCCCCCGTCCCCAGGACCCACCCCCCCCCCCGCCGCTCCCGGCGCCCCCCCCTCGCGCCCCCCCCTCACCGCAGGGCCGGGGTACGGCCCCGCAGGGCAGCTCTCCCTCCACGACATGTTGAGGCTGCGCACGAACTCCGTGTAGAACGGGTGGCTCGTGTTGAACATGGAGAAGCCCAGCACGGTGCACGGAGCCTCGGGCAGCGCGTCCAGCCGCAGCAGCGGGAAATCCTGCGGGAGGGGGAGGGGGGCGTGGGGGGGGGGGCGGTTGGGGGGGGGCATGAGGGGGGGAAGGGGGGGCGGGGTAATGGGGAGGGGTACCGGGGGGGGGGGCGGCGGGGGGAGTGGGGGGGTTGGGGGGGGCCATGGGGGGGAGATGGGGGGGTAAGGGGGAGTCGGGGGGTTGGGTGGGGGGCATTGGGGGAGGGGGTAGGGGGAAGTGGGGGGGTTGGGGGGGGACATTGGGGGGGGGTAAGGGGGAGTGGGGGGTTGGGGGGCAATGGAGGGGGTAAGGGGGGGCGGAGCAATGGGGAGGGGTACCGGGAGGGGAGCAGCAGGGGGAGTGGGGGGGTTGGGGGGGGCATGGGGGGGTACGGGGGGTAAGGGGGGGCAGGGTAATGGGGAGGGGTACCGGGGGGGGCGGCAGGGGGAGTGGGGGGGTTGGGGGGGGCAATGGGGGGGGGATGGGGGGTAAGGGGGGAGTGGGGGGGAATGAGGGGAATGGGGGGAGTGGGGATACTGGGGTCTCTATGGGGGCATCGGGGTCTCTATGGGAACATTGGGGGCTCTATGGGGACACTGGGGTCTCTATGGGGGCATCAGGGTCTCTATGGGAACATTGGGGTCTCTATGGGGACACTGGGGTCTCTACAGAGACACTGGGGTCTCTATGGGGACGCTGGGGTCTCTATGGGGGCATTGGGGTCTCTATGGGGACGCTGGGGTCTCTATGGAGACAGTGGGGCATTGGGTCCGCTATGGGGATGTTGGGGGCAATGGGGGCACTGGGTCCTCTATGGGGACACTGGGTGTCTGTGGCTCCTCTATGGGGACACTGGGGGCTCTATGGGGGCATCGGGGTCTCTATGGGGACACTGGGGGCTCTATGAGGACATTGGGGTCTCTATGGGGACACTGGGGTCTCTATGGGGGCATCGGGGTCTCTATGGGGACACTGGGGGCTCTATGGGGACATTGGGGTCTCTATGGGGACACTGGGGCCATGAGGACCCGCTGCGACGCCCCATCGCCGCACGCACCATGGTGGTGAGGATGTAGGTGTAGAAGGCGGACGTCATCCCGAGCTCTGAAGCCTACGGGGACAGAGCTGTGCTGCGACCCACACATCTCCGCCCCACAACCACCAACCCACAACGACCAACCCACCCCCAGCCCCACTGCCAGCCCCACAACTCCCAGCCCATAACCACCAACCCAGCCCCCACCCCACGCTCCCCAGCCCCACTCCCACCCCCTCCAACCCCACACCCCCCACCCCCAGCCCCCCACCCCCAGCCCCACATACCTCAGCCCCACTCCCACCCCCTCCAACTCCACCACCCCCAACCCCACACTCACCAACCCCAACCCTACATCCCAGCCCCCCAGTCCCCCAGCCCCACAATCACTCCCCCCAGCCCCCCATCCCCAGCCCCCAACCCCACTCCCACTCCCTCCAACTCCACCACCCCCAACCCCAACCCTGCACCCCAGCCCTCCACCCCCAGCCCCACAATCACCACCCCCCAACCCCACCCCCCCAATCCCACTCCCACCCCCCCAGCCCCCCCAGCCCCACATCCCTCATCCACTCCCACCCCCTCCAACTCCACCACCCTCAACCCCAACCCTGCACCCCAACCCTGCACCCCAGCCCCCCACCCCCAGCCCCACAACCACCCCCTCCAACCCCACAGCCCCCACCCCACACCCACCACCCCCCAGCCCCACATCCCTCAGCCCCACTCCCACCCCCTCCAACTCCACCACCCCCAACCCTGCACCCCCAGCCCCACAATCACTCCCCCCAGTCCCCGACCCCCAGCCCCACCCCCCAACCCCACTCCCACCCCCTCCAACTCCGCCCCCCCAACCCCCCACCCACCAACCCCAACCCTGCACCCCAGCCCCCCAGTCCCCCAGCCCCACAATCACCACCCCCCAGCCCCACGCCCCCAATCCCACTCCCACCCCCCCAGCCCCCCCAGCCCCAGCCCCACATCCCTCACCCACTCCCACCCCCTCCAACTCCACCACCCCCAACCCCAACCCTGCACCCCAGCCCCCCACCCCCAGCCCCACAACCACCCCCCCACCCCCCCTCCCCCCCGCCCCCCCAGCCCCCACCTTGCTGAGGATGAGCCGGGAGGCGGCGGCGCTGCCGTCGATGATGATGGTGGTGATTTTGTCATCGCGGATCTCCTTCAGCAGCGACGTGGGGTCCTGCGCCTCGTCCAGGACGCGCACCGACAGCGCCTCGCGCGCGATCAGGAACTGCCGCACCAGCTCCTCCAGGCGCAGCAGGCCTGCGGGCACGGCGCCCCCACGGACCCATTAATTCCCACATCGCCCCCACGGACCCCACGGACCCCATTAATTCCCACATCGCCCCCACGGACCCCATCAATTCCCACATCGCCCCCATGGACCCCATCAATTCCCACATCGCCCCCATGGACCCCATCAAATCCCACATCACCCCCATGGACCCCATGGACCCCATCAAATCCCACATCGCCCCCACAGACCCCATCAAATCCCACATCGCCCCCACGGACCCCATTAATTCCCACATCGCCCCCATCGCCCCCACGGACCCCATCAAATCCCACATCGCCCCCATGGACCCCATCAATTCCCACATCGCCCCCATGGACCCCATCAAATCCCACATCGCCCCCATGGACCCCATCAATTCCCACATCGCCCCCATGGACCCCATCAAATCCCACATCACCCCCATCAATTCCCACATCGCCCCCATTGACCCCATTGACCCCATCAATTCCCACATCGCCCCCATGGACCCCATTGACCCCATCAATTCCCACATCGCCCCCATGGACCCCATTGACCCCATCAAATCCCACATCGCCCCCATGGACCCCATTAATTCCCACATCGCCCCCGTTGACCCCATGGACCCCATCAAATCCCACATCGCCCCCATGGCCCCCATCAATTCCCACACTGCTCCCATGGACCCCAATGTTCCCCAATGCCCCCATATCCCCCATTGCCCCCACTGCCCCATTCCCCCCAGTACCCTCATTCCCTCCATTGCCCCCGTTGTCCCCATGTCCCCCAATGCCCCCACTGCCCCCATTGCCCCCATTGCCCCATTCCCCCCAATACCCCCATATCCTGCATTCCCCTCATTGCTCCCATTGCCCCTATTGCCCCATTCCCCCCATATCCCCCACTGCCCCCATTGCCCCCATTCCCCTCATTGCCCCCCTTCCCCCCATTGCCACCATTACCCCATTACCCCCAATGCCCCCATTGTCCCCAATGCCCCCATATCCCCCATTGCCCCAATACCCCCATATCCCCCATTCCCCCCATATCCCCCACTGCCCCCACTGCCCCCACTGCCCCCATATCCCCCATTGCCCCCATGTCCCCCATGTCCCCCATTACCCCCATTGTCCCATTCCCCCCAATACCCCCATCCCCCCCATATCCCCCACTCCCCCCATTGCCCCCATTCCCCCCATTGCCCCAATACCCCCATTGCCCCCATTGCCCCATTCCCCCCACTGCCCCCATGCCCCCCATGTCCCCCATTCTCCCCATTGCCCCCATCGCCCCCATCACCCCCATATCCCCCACTGCCCCCATTGCCTCGTTCCCCCTATTGCCCCAATGCCCCCATATCCCCCATTGCCCCGTTCCCCCCATATCCCCCATCCCCCACCCCCCCACCCCCCCGCGCCCCGCTCACACTCGGCCTTGGCGCAGAGCAGCGCGGCGGTGGGGCAGTGGAAGCTGCGCAGGAGCTGCCCCAGGGCCACGCTGACGTCCTCGTTGCTGGGGTAGAGGCTGACGGCCGCGAAGCGCAGGTACTGCAGCCGGGGGGTCTCCTCGGGGCCCACCTTGATGTGCGGGATCTGCGCCGGGGGTCAATGGGGCCGCGCCGGCGTTCGGGGCAGCGGGGGCAGCGGGGGCAGCAAGGGTGATGGGGGCATTGGGGGGGATTGGGGGTGTTGGGGGAATTGGGGGAAATCGGGCCATGGGGGGCAATGGGGGAATTGGGGGCAATGGAGACAATGGGGGCAATGGGGGCAATGAGGGCAATGGGGGCATTGAGATCAATGGGGGCAATGGGGGAATTGGAGGAAATGGGGGCATTGAGGTCAATGGGGGCGATGGGGGCAATGGGGGCATTGGGGGTGTTGGGGGAATTGGGGGAAATCGGGCCATGGGGGGCAATGGGGGCAATGGGGACAATGGGGGCAATGGGGGCAGTGGGGGCAATGAGGGCAATGGGGGAATTGGGGGAAATGGGGACATTGGGGCAATGGGGTCAGAGGGAGCAGTGGGGTCAACTGGGGTCAATTGGGGGCAATGGGGGAATTGGGAAAAATGGGGGCAATGGGGGGCATGGGGGTCATTGCTGCAGACTCACGCCCACCCACACTCACGCACACGCGTGTGTCGCACGCACCTCCTTCTCCCCACAGATGTGGCTGACGGTGGCGGCGGCGCTGGGGCTGTGCGCGGGGCCGAGCACCGACACGACTCCCTTGGGCAGCAGCTGGCACACTGCGGCACGGCACACGCGTGTGCACTCACACACATGTGCACTCACACGCAGCCGCCCTTTGCACGCCGCTCACGCCCTCGTGACGCAGCCCCGTGCCCCCCCTTACCTCCCGCCCACCCCCCCTTTCTCCCTTCCCGTCCCCTCCCGCCTTCTCGCACCACCATTTGCACACTCATCCCCCATTTGCACGCCCCTTGCACACTTATCCTGCCCCATCCCCTATTATTCCACGGGGGCCCCCTCTCCCCCCACTGTCTCATCCCCACCCCCCTTGCGCCCCTCCCACCTTCTTGCACACCCATTTGCACACTTGTCCCTTGCACACCTATTTGCACACTTGCCCCCCACACCCCTTGCACAATTCCCCTTCCCCATCCCCCCACATATTATCCTCCCCATTCCCCTCCCTCTCCCCCCCTTGCACAACCCTTGCACACTCTTTCCACCCTTGCCCCACACTTCCACACCCTTCACCTCTCCCCTCCCCCCTCCCCCTTTCGCACACGCCTCGCACACCCCCTTGCACACTCATCCCCCTCGCACACTCCTCCCTCCCCCTCCCCAATACCTGCCTCCACCCCCCTCCCTTCACCACCCCCACCCCCTCCCCTTTCGCACACGCCTCGCACACCCCCTTGCACACTCATCCCCCTCGCACACTCCCCCTCCGCACCCCCCTCCACCCCCTCCTTTTCCCTCCCCCCTCCCTTCCCCACCCCCCCCCCGGCACGCCCTTGCACACTCGCGTGCGCTCACTGGTGTCGGTGGTCTCGTACTGGCTGTCGCGCTGCAGCTCGAAGATGTCCACCTCCAGGCGCGCGCGGGGCGGCCCCCCCCGCGCTCCGTTCAGCTGCTCCCGCGCCAGCGCCAGCGCCAGCCGCTCCCCCCGCCCGCAGCCCGAGCGCTCGTCCAGGATGGCGGCTGCGCCCCAGAGACCCACAGAGACCATAGGGACCATAGGGACCATAGGGACCCACAGGGACCCAGTGTGCCCCACTGAGACCCATAGAGACCCATAGGAACCCACAGAGACCATAGGGACCCACAGGGACCCACAGGGACCCAATGTGCCCCACTGAGACCCACAGAGACCCATAGAAACCCATAGGAACCCACAGAGACCATAGTGAACCATAGGGACCCACAGGGACCCAATGTGCCCCACTGAGACCCATAGAGACCCATAGAAACCCATAGGAACCCACAGAGACCATAGGGACCCATAGGGACCCATAGGGACCCAGTGTGCCCCACTGAGACCCATAGAGACCCATAGAAACCCATAGGAACCCACAGAGACCATAGGGACCCATAGGGACCCAATGTGCCCCACTGAGACCCATAGAAACCCATAGGAACCCACAGAGACCCATAGGAACCCATAGGGACCCACAGAGACCCACAGGGACCCATAGGGATCCACAAGGACCCATAGGGACCCCATGTGCCCCACTGAGACCCACAGAGACCCATAGGGACCCATAGGAACCCATAGGGACCCACAGAGACCCCTAAGGAACCCATAGAGACCCACAGAGACCCATAGGGACCCAGTGTGCCCCACTGAGACCCATAAAGATCCATAGAGACCCACAGGGACCCACAGAGACCCATAGGGACCCATAGAGACCCACAGAGACCCATAGGGACCCATAGAGACCCATAGAGACCCATAGGGTTCAATAGAGACCCATAGGGATCCCATTGTGCCCCATTGAGACCCCTAGGGACCCTATAGGGACCCCACTGAGATCCACAGAGACCCATAGAGAGCCATAGGGACCCATAGAGGAGAGCCATAGGGATCCCATTCTGCTCCATTGAGACCCATAGAGAGCCACAGGAATCCCATTGTGCCCCATAGGGACCGCATAAAGACCCACAGAGACCCCATAGAGAGCCATAGAGATCCCTAAGGACCCCAATGTGCCCCACTGAGACCCATAAGGACCACATATAGACCCACAGAGACCCACAGGAACCCATAGAGACCCCACAGAGACCCACAGAAACCCCACAGTGCCCCACAGAGACCCCACTGCCACCCCACAGTCTCACCATCGTGCCCCCCCAACCCCTCACCCCTATTACCCCCAGTGCCCCCCCCCCCCCCACGCTCCCATTCCCCCCCTTTCCCCCCCCAACTCCCCACCTCCATCCTCCCCCCCCCCCCATTTCCCCCCCCCGCCCCGCAGGCCGTACCCATGCGCAGGGAGGACAGGAGGGGGCGGCAGTGGGGCAGGAGGACCCCCCCCAGCAGCAGCAGCACCGCGGGCCACGTCCGCATCTTCCCCCCCTCCTCATGGAGAAGGGCGCCCGCGGCCCCCCCGCCTGCAACAGGGCAGCGTGTCAGCGACCCCAGACCCAGAGGACCCACAGGGACACCCCCAAACCCCATTGGGACCCATAGAGACCCCAAACCCCATAAGGACCCACAGGGACACCCCCAAACCCCATTGGGACCCACAGGGACCCCTAAACTCCCACAGGGACCAATAGAGACCCCAAACCCCATAGGGATCCCCACAGAGTGACCCCCAAACCCATAGGGACCCATAGATCCAATAGGGACCCCAAATCCAATAGGGACCCACAGGGACCCCATAGGGACCCATAGAGACCCCACAGAGAAACCACTATGGCCCACAGGGAGACCCATAGAGATGCACAGATACACTACAGAGACCCCACAGAGACCCACAGAGACCCACAGAGACCCCATAGAGACCCCACAGAGACCCCATAGAGACCCCACAGAGACCCCACAGAGACCCCATAGAGACCCCATCTGCACACATCGGGACACACAGAGACCCATAGGGACCCATAGGGACTCATAGGGCCCATAGGGACCCCACAGAGACCCCAGAGAGACCCATAGGGACCCCATAGAGACCCATAGATCCCATAGAGACCCATACGGACCCCACAGAGACCCCATAGGGACCCCATAGGGACCCATAGAGACCCACAGAGACCCATAGGGACCCCATAGAGACCCCATAGGGACCCCACAGAGACCCCATAGGGACCCCATAGGGACCCCATAGGAACACCACAGGGACCCATAGGAACCCCACAGAGACCCCAAAGGGACCCCATAGGGACCCACAGAGACCCCATAGGGACCCCAAAGGGACCCCATAGATCCCATAGGGACCCACAAAGACCCATAGGGACCCCAAAGGGACCCATAGATCCCATAGGGACCCACAGGGCCCCACGGGGGGGCACAGTGTGGGGGTCCCTGGGGGTCCATCGCCCCCATGTTCTCCATCTCCCAGTTACGGTCGCCATGGCAACGAGGGGCACGGCCGCCCCCCCAAAAATAATGCCATAAAGGCAATAAAGGGCAGCGTCCCCAAATCCGGGGTTTTTCGGCCCAAATGGTGCCCCCCCCCCCCCGGAAGTGATCCCATAAAATGATGAGTCAGCAGAAATAGCCGGAAAATGGGTGAAAAGGGAATAAAATGAACGATTAATTGCTAAGTTAATGAGTAGAACGATGGGGTGGGAATGGGGGAAGAAAGGGAAAAATGCAGAAAGTGGGAAACAATGGGCGAAAAATGGGAAATTATGGGGAAAAAACAAATGAAGGGGTCATAAAGAAGGAAATCATCAGCACAGACTAATTAATAATGGAAATCACCATGAAATTGATGGAAGGCAGGAAACAAAAGCACAAAAATGGGGAAAAATGGGGAAAATTTATCTGCAAAAAATGCGGGTTTCTGTCAATTGATTGATAATTAATAGCAAGATATTGATTGCAATTAAACCCAAAATGGAGGAGCAGGAAACGGGGAAATTAGCGGACAGAAATTAATGGTAAGAAATTAATTAATGCAAATTAATGGATAAAAAATGGGGAAAACAAAGAGGGAAAAAACAGAAAATTTGGAGATGGGGGAAAATGCAGGAAAATGGGAAAAAAACGCTAAAAATGCAGAAAATGAAAATGGGGAAAAGCAGAAAAACGCATAAAAACGCAAATAATGGGAATTCATAAATGGAAATAAATAATAGAAACAGAAAAAATAGAAATAAATGGCAGAAAAACCAAAATACCAAAACAAAAATGTACAAAATACCAAAAACAGAGAAATGGGGAAAATTTATTGAGAAAAAAAAAACAAAAATGGGAAAATGCTGCAAATGAGTGAAAATAAAACCAGAAATGCAGGAAATGGCAGAAAAATGCGGAAAATGGAAACGCAAAAAATGGGGAAAATGGAGAAAAACGGCAGAACGAAAAACGGGGAAAAAAGCCCCAAAAAATGGGAAAATGGGGGGGATGAAAATGCACAAAAATGGGAAAAAGCGCAAAATCGGAAAAAAAGCCGAAATGAACCCAAAATCCGCAGGGCTGCGAAAAATGGGGGAAAAATCCACAAAAAGGGACAAAACGGGGCAGGAAAACCCAGAAATTGAGAAAACGGGGGAAAATACCTTAAAAAAAAACCGCATTAAAAGAAGCCGAAAGGGCACCGAAAATCCCCTTAATTGGACCCGGCTCGTTTCAGTAATTAAGCAACGAAGCGCCACAATGGGGCATTTTGGGGCATTTTGGGGCAATTTGGGGCATTTTGGGGCATTTGGGGCATTTTGGGGCATTTTGGGGCTTTTGGGGGCCATTTTGGGGCCATTTTGGGGCATTTTGGGGAATTTGGGGCATTTTGGGGCATTTTGGGGCCATTTTGGGCATTTTGGGGCATTTTGGGGCATTTGGGGCATTTTGGGGCATTTTGGGGCATTTTGGGGCTTTTGGGGGCCATTTTGGGGCCATTTTGGGCCATTTTGGGGCATTTGGGGCATTTTGGGGCATTTTGGGGCATTTTGGGGCTTTTGGGGGCCATTTTGGGACATTTTGGGCATTTTGGGGCATTTTGGGGCCATTTTGGGCATTTTGGGGCATTTTGAGGTGCAGCCCCCCCCCCCCCAAAAAAAGCTCCGATTCCGCCCCAAAAAGCCCCCTGTGCCCCCCCCCCCAATATGGGAAACTGCCGGACCCCCATGGGGGCGGGGGGGGCACAAATTGGGGGGTGGGCAGAAGGGGGGGGGCACAAAGGGGGGGGGGCACAAATTGGGGGGGGGTACAAAGGGGGGTACGGGGGGGGCCAAAGGGGGGGGCATAAATTGGGGTATCAAAGGGGGGACACAAATGGGGGGGGTTCAAATGGGGGGGGGTTGGAAAGTGGGGGGGGGCACAATGGGATGAATGGGGGGGAAATGGAGCCGCGGGGGGGGGCACAAACAAGGGATGGATGGGGGGGGCACAGACCGATGGGGGGGGCACAAAGGGGGGGCAAACAACAATGGGGTGAATTTGGGGGGGGGCACAAATGAATGCGGGGGTGGATCCGGGGGGGGGGGCACGGAGGGGGGATGGAATTGGGGGGGGGAGGGGGGAACAAATTAATGAATGGGGGAGTTCGAATGGGGGGGGGCACAATGGGGGGGCACCAATAGGTGATGGATCGCGGGGGGGGGGGCGCAAATTAATTAATTAACGGGGGGGTAACGATGGGGGGCATAAAAGGGGGGGCAGCAATAAAAAACAGATGGCGGGGGGGGCACAAATTAATTAACGGGGGGGTTGTGAATGGGGAGGCCGCGAATAAGGGATGGATGGGGGGGGGGAACACAAATTAATTAATTAACGGGGGGGGTAACGACGGGGGGGTGGCAATAAGGGATGGATTGCGGATGGGGGGGGCACCGATTAATTAATTAACGGGTGGGGGGGGGCTTAAATGAGAAGGGGGGGGCATGACGGGGGGGCAGCAAGCCGATCATTGGTGCGGGGGGGGGACAAAAATTAATGAATTAATTAAGGGCAGGGTGGAAATGAATGGGGGGAAATGGAACGGGGGGGCTCGATGGGGGGGGGGGTGGAAACGGGGGGGGGTGGAAACGGGGGGGGGGAAGGGGGGCAGCCGTGAGGAATGGATCACGGACTGGGGGGGCACGAATTAATTAACGGGGGGGTTGTGAATGGGGGGGGCCGCAAATAAGGGATGGATGGAGGGGGGAAATTAATTAATTAACATGGGGGGGGAACGATGGGGGGCTGAACCGGGGGGGGGCAGAATGGGGGGATAATGATGGGGGGGGGGGCACAAAGGGGATCCAAAGGAGGGGGGGGCGCAAATTAATTAACGGGGGGGGGTTAAATTGGGGGGGGGGGCACAAAGGGGGGGGTCACAACGGGGGAGGAACAACGACGGGGGGGGGCAGCAATAAGGGATGGATCGGGGATGGGGGGGGGCACAAATGGGGTCGGAAGGAGGGGGGGGGAAATAAGAGACGCATGGGGGGGGGGGCACAAATTAATTAACGGGGGGGGGGGCTTAAACGGGGAGGGGGGGCACAAAGGAGGGGGGCAGGATGGGGGGGCAACGATGGGGGGGGGGCAGCAATGAGGGATGGATCGCGGATTGGGGGGGGGGGGCACAAAGGGGGTCCAAAGGAGGGGGGGGGGCGCAGAGGGACGCGCACCGAGGGCCCCCCCCCCCCCCCGTTCTCTTCCCCACCCCCCCGGTTTCCCCCCCCCCCCCCCGCACTCACCGCTGCAGCCGCTGCCCCCCCCGCTGCGGGGGGGCCCCAACCGCGTCCGGTCCGCGCGGAGCGGTGCGGGGGGGGGGGGGGGAGGGGATGGGCCCCCCCCGGAGCGGAGCGGGGCGGCACTGAGGGGGGGGGGCGGGGGGGGGGGGGAATGGGGAGCAAAGGGTGGGAAATGGGAACGGGGGGAGAAATGGGGGGGGAAATGGGGGGAAATGGGGGGAAATCGGGCAAAGTGGGGAATGGGAGCGGGGGGGGCGGGGGGGGGGATGGGGAAAATGGAGAAAAATGGACCGAAAATGGGGAAACGTGGAGAGAAAATGGAGAAAATGGGGATAAAAAATGGGGAAATCGGGGGAATTGGGCTGAAAATGGGAGAAATGGGGAAAAAGTGGGGAAAAAAATGTGGGGAAAAAATGGGGAAAATGTGGGGAAATGCGGGCGGAAAATAACGGGGAAATTTGGGACGAAAAATGGGGAAAAAGGGAAATTGGGGAAAACGGGGCGGAAAATGGGGGGAAATGGAGCAAAATGGGGGAAATGGGGAAAATAAAAGTATAAAAATGGGGGAAAAACGGTGAAAATGGGAATTAATGAATAAAAACGGGGGGAAAGGGAGAAAAAGGACGTAATAAAATACGGGAAATTGGTAAAATGGGGGGGGGATAAAAATGAAATTACATGAATTGGGAGTGAAATGAGGGGAAATGGGGAAAACGGAGGAAAGGAGGCTAAAATAAATAAGGAAAATAAAATAAATGGAATGAAATGAAATGAAGGAAGTGGGGAAATGGATTCGAACGGGGGAAAATGACGGAAAAATGGGGAAAAGGGGCTGGAAATAATGGGGGAAATGAACAAAAATGGGGGAAAAAGAGAAGAAATGGGGAAAATAAATGAAAAATGGGGGAAAATTGGGGAAAACGGGGGAAAAAAAAGGTGAAAAAATGGAATAAAACGGGGAAACGAATCAAAAAGGGGGAAATTGGGGGGAAATGGAGCAAAATTGGGGGGAAATGGGGAAAAAGGGGAATTAATAAAATGGAAAAATGAAAAAAAAATGGGATTCAGGGAATTTGGAAGAGAGATAAAAAGAATTAAAAGGGGTTTAAAAATAATAAATTAAAAATTAATTTGGAGGGTGAAATGACGTAAAAATGGTGAAACGGGGAGGAAATAAGGATAAAAAATGGAGGGTAATTAAAATGGGGGATGTAATAATTAACAATGGGGAAAATGGGGACAATGAAAAGGTGAAACGTCCAGAAAAAATGGGAAAAAAGGAGAAAATGGGGGAAAAAAAGAAAATGGGAAAAAAAACGGGGAAGAAGGGGGAAAAAATGAAAAGGGTTAAAAATGGGTCGGGAAATGGGGGCAAAAAAAAAGGCAAAAAAATGAGAATTCAATGGGGAAAAATGGAAAAAATAATTAAAAGGGGAAATAATTAAAAAAAATAACGGGGGGGGGGAAATGGGGGGAAAAACGGGGGGGGGGGAGGGGAGAAAATGTAAAAAAGGCCGAAAAATGGGGGAAAAAAGGGGGATTTTGGGGCCCCCCGCTGCGCCCCCCCCGCGGGGGTCGGGGGGTCCCGGGGGCGATGTGGGGTGGGGGGGGGGGGGGTCGGGGTCCCTCCCCCCCCCGCGGTGCGGCGGAGGGGCGGGGGGGGGCGGGGCGGAGCGGGGGGAGAGCGGGGAGCGCGAGGAGCGGAGCGGAGCGGTGCGGAGAAAGGGGGCGGGGCGAAGGGAGGCGGCAGCCAATGGGGGAGGGGGGAGATGGAGGTGGGGCGATGAGGGGGTGGGGCGAAGGGAGGCGGCAGCCAATGGGGGAGGGGGGAGATGGAGGTGGGGCGATAAGGGGGCGGGGCGAACTGCGGCGTCAACCAATTGGGTGGGTGATGAAGGGAGTGGGGGCAAAGGGGGCGGGGCGAAGGGTGGTGCCAGCCAATGGGGTCGGTGGTGAAGGAGGTGGGGCTAAAAGGGGGCGGGGCGAACTGCCGCATCAAGGGGCGGGGGCGGGGCTTACGTGGGCGGGGCGAAGTTCGGCAACAGCCAATGGGGGAGCGGGAAGAAGGGGTGGGGCTAAAAGGGGGCGGGGCGAAGTGCTGTATCAAGGGTTGGGGGAGGGGTTGAAGTGGGCGGGGCGAAGTGCGGCGTCCACCAATGGGGTGGAGAGTTCGGGGGCGGGGCGAACTGCGGCATCAACGAAAGAGGGGGGTGAAAAGGGAGGAGCCAAGGGGGGCGGGGCTACACGGGGAGGTGCCGAATGGGGGGGGGGCTGGAGGGGGCGGGGCTAAGAGACATCGACGAATGGGGACGATGGAAAAACGGGGCGGGGCTAACTGCGGCATTCGCCAATGGGGCGGGGGGAAAGGGGCGGGGCTAACTGCGGCAGCAGCCAATAGGAGCAGAGAAGGAAGGGGGAAGAGCCAAAGGAGGCGGGGCTAAGTGCGGGGAAAGGTGATTGGGGCGGGACCTGGAGGGGGCGGGGCTAAAGGGGCATTGACCAATGGGGGCGGGGCTGAAGGGGGCGGGGCTAACAGAGACACCGACGATCGGGGCAGTGGCGTAAGGGGGCGGGGCTTTGAGGGAATGGGACCAATGGGGAAACAGCAAAAAATGCGGGGCGGGGCTTAACGAGGAGACAGAAACGGGGGCGGGGTCACGTCGGGGGCGGGGCTTCGGTGGGGGCGTGGCCTGGGCGGCCTTTGTGATTGACATCTTATGGGGGCGGGGCTTAATTGGGTGTGGCGGGGTGGGGCTTAATGAGGGCACGGGATCAGAATGGGAATAATGGAATCATTAAGAACGCTGCGATGAGAAGGAATTAAAAAATCTATATGAAAATGGGGGGGGGGGACAACTAGTGTGAAAATGGGGGAAAAAAGGAAAAGTGGGAAAAAATAAATATAAAAACGGGGAAAAATACTTTAAAAAAAGGAAAGAGACTGTAAAAAAAAAAGGGGGGGGGGAATTAGTGATATCAAAAAATGGGGGAGAACACGGAATAGTGCCCCTCCCCTCCCCCAGACCCCAACGGGGCAATTAAAGGACCCCGCCCCCCCCCCCCAATCAATGAGTCGCATTTTGGGTCCATTTCAGGCGTTTAATTGCATCAGCAGATAACTGCCCCCCCCTCTCCCCCTCCCCAGGGAAAGGGGCACACAGGGACAGTGGGGGGGAGGGAGGGGGGCTCGGGTGCACCCCAAAATGGGGCAAAATCTGCCCAAAATGGGACCGCGGCCACCAGCAATGTCCTCAGCTGGCTGACATCACTTCCCCCATCTTCATCACCTCAAAATGGGGCGAAATCCCCCCGGAATGGGGCTGACCCCAGCAGGAATATCCGCTCCGTGGTGAGACGGGGTCCTCCAGCCCCACCCTGACCCCAAAATGGGGCACAATCCCTCCACAATGGGGTCGGGGCCACCAGAATGTCTTCAATGGGTGGTGTGATGTTCCCATCTTTATGACCCCAAAATCGGGTGAAATCCCCCCAGAATGGGATTAGGGCAACAGGAACATCGCCATGGCGGTAACATGGGGTCCTTCATCTGTCTCCTGTCCCCCAGAATGGGGCAAAATCCCCCCAAAATGGGACTGGGGCCACTAGGAACGTCCCCACGGTATGACGTGGGCTGCTCCATCCGTCTCCTGTCCCCAAAACGGGGTGAAATCCCCCAAAATATGGCCAGATTCCCCCCAGAATGGGGCTGACCCCACGAGGAACATCCCCACGGTGGTAACATGGGGTCTCCATCCGTCTCCTGTCCCCCAAAATGGGGCGAAATCCCCCCAAAATGGGACTGGCCCCACCAGGAATATCCCCGAGGCAGTGACGTGGGGTGTCGTCCCCCCCCCAGAATTGGGGCAGAACGCCCCAAAATGGCGCCGTGGGGACCACCCTGGGGGGGGGAGGGGTGGATGGGGGAGGAGGCACGCTGCCCTCCCCCCCCTCGCTCAGACCCCCCCCACGGGGACGTCCCCAAGGGCCACATCTGTGGGTGCCGTCCCCGCCGGTGCCGTGGCCTCGGGGTAGATCTCCATGGGCTCCATGATGGCCAAGGCGCTGCCGTAGGCGCCGACGGCGTGGGGGGCACCGGGGGGGGCGGCGCTGGTGTCGGTGGTGACGTCGGTGACGGTGTTGGTGACGGTGTTGGTGACACTGGTGATGGCGTTGGTGACATCGGTGCCACTGGAGGCCATGCTGGTGATGATGGGCACGCCATCAGAGATGGCATTGGTGACAGTGGTGGCACCAGTGGTGCCATTGGTGCTATTAGTGGTGACACTGGTGCTGTCGGTGTCATCAGTGATGACAGTGGTGACATTGGTGCCATCAGAGATGACGCTGGTGCCATGGGTGCCATCAGTGGTGACACTGGTGCCGTTGGTGCCATCCGTGACCACATTGGTGACAGCGGTGCCATCCGTGACGATGTTGGTGACATCACTGTTGACACTGGTGCCATTGGCAACGCCACTGGCGTCATGGGTGCTATGGGTGACACCGCTGGTGACAACAGGAGTGCCATCAGCGACGACATGGGTGACACTGGTGCCATCGGTGACGACATTGGTTGTGTCAGTGATGACGTTTGTTACGTTGGTGCAATTGGTGATGACGTCGGTGACGACACTGGTGGCGGTGGTGACACTGGCGACGTCGGCGATGGCGTTGGTTATCACATTGGTGCCATCAGCGATGGCACTGGTGATACCGGTGACGTCAGCGATGAGGTTGGTGCCATCGGTGACGACGCTGGCGGCGCTGGTCAGCACACTGCCACCACTGGTGGCACTGGTTGCGTTGGTGATGACGTTGGTGATGTCAGTGATGACATTGGTGACGTCACTCATCACAGCGGTGCTGTCGGTGCCATCGCTGACAACACCGGTGACACCGGTTGCGTCGCTGATGGCAGTGCTGCCATCAGTCACCACCCTGGTGCCATCCATCACATCGGTGACACCGGTCGCGTTGGGGATGACGTCGGTGCCATCGGTGATGACGCTGCTGACGTCAGCGACGACTCTGGTGCCGTTGGCGCCATCGCCGATGACACCGGTGACGCTGGTTGCGTTGGTGACGACGTTGGCGATGTCAGCGATGACGTTGGTGACGCCGGTTGTGTCGGTGATGACCCCGGTGACATCAGCCACGCCGTCAGCGACCACGTGGGTGACGTCAGCAATGACGTCGGTGACATCAACGGCGCCGGCGATGACATTGGTGGCGCCGGCGCCGTCGTCGGTGACGGTGATGACGCTGGTGACGTCGGAGATGACGCCGGCCGCGTCCACGATGACGTTGGTGCCGTCGGTGACGACGTCGGCCGCGTCCACGATGACGTCAGCAGCGTCAGCGATGGCAGCGATGACCTCAGCACCGCTGCGGAGCACGTCCACGGCACCGGCGTGCAGCACGTCCACGGCACCACCAGCACCGTGGAGCACACCAACAGCACCGGCGCCGCCACGGAGGACATCCACGGCGCCGGCGCCGCCACGGAGCGCATCCGCATCACCAGCCCCACCGCGCAGTCCGTCGGCGCCGCCGTCCCGGCGCTGCTGGTGGAGCTTGCGGTGCTTCCATAGGTTGGAGAAGGAGCGGTAAGCCTTGCCGCAGGCCTCGCAGCGGTACGGCCGCTCCCCGGTGTGGATGCGGCGATGCTCGGCCAGGCGCACGGCGATGGCGAAGGCTTTGCCGCACTCCTGGCAGCGGAACGGCTTCTCGCCGGTGTGCAGCCGCCGGTGGTCCTTCAGGTGGGTGGACTGGCGGAAGGCCTTGCCGCACTCGGGGCAGGGGTACGGCCGCTCGCCCGTGTGGATGCGGCGGTGAACCTGCAGCGAGGTGTCGGTGCTGAACAGCTTCTTGCAGTCGGGGCACTCGAAGGTTTTGGAAGCGGCCGCGCGGCGCTGGGGAGGTGGGGGAGGGGGCAGTGGTTGGGGGGGTGAGGAGGAGGGGGATGGGGAGGAAGGCGGGGGGAGGGGGGCGGTGGGGTCCGGGGGGGGAGCCCCGTGGAGGCGCTCGTGGGCGCGGAGCCGCGCGGTGGAGCCGACCTGGGGGAGATGGGGAGAATGGGGGGCTTAAGCATGGAATGCACAGACCCCAGGGAGACCCCAACCAGGGATCCATGGAGACCCCACAGAAACCCCTGCCGGAGCCCTGCAGAGACCCCACAGAGACCCCAGCCATGGCCCCATGGAGACCCCTCCCCCAGCCCCACAGATAGCACTCCCCAGCCCCCACCCCCATGAAGACCCCCCTCCAGCCCCCTTCCCCAGCTCCAGAGACCCTTCTCCAGCCCCACAAAGACCCCTTCCCCATACCCCACCCCTACGAAGACCCTCTCCTGCCCCATTCCCCAGCCCCAGAGCCCCCTCCCCAGCCCCACAGAGAACCAATCCCCTCCCCAGCCCCCTCTCATAGTCCCCACCCCCACAAAGACCCCCTCCCCAGCCCCCAGCCCCATGAAGACCCCCTCCAGCCCCCCCCCCCATCCCCAGCGCCCCCCCCCATCCCCACCTTCTTCCCGCAGACCCCGCACTCGAATCGCCGTCCCATCGCTTTGCCACACTTGTGCTGCCTCAGCTGCCCGGCTCCTGCGAAAGCCGCCCCGCATCCCCCACAGGTGTGGGGCTGCCTCCCCGCGTGCCCCAGCTGATGCACCTCCAGCAGCCGGCGCAGCAGGAAGGAGCGGCCGCACTGGGGGCACTTGTAGGGATACTCCCCGGTGTGGTGGTAGCGGTGCATCAGGAGGCGGTAGGGCCGGTGGAAACGCACCCCGCACTCCTGGCAGGCGTAGGGGTAGCGGCGGCTGTGCACCAGGAGGTGCTGCCTGAGGCTGGACGACTGGGTGAAACGTTTGTGGCACAGCTCGCATTGGTACGGCCGCTCCCCGGTGTGGGTCAGACGGTGCCTCAGCAGGTTGGCCTGCGAGTTGAAGCTCTTGCCGCACTCCCCGCACGGGAAGGGCCGCTCGCCCGTGTGGGTCAGCAGGTGGTTCCGCACGTGGGATTTCTTCTTGAACAGCTTCCCGCACGTGGGGCAGGGATGGCGGCGCTCCAGGCGGTGAACGAAGCGCTGGTGCCGGGACAGCTGGGCTGCTTTGCCGAAGGATTTGCCGCAGAGCAAGCAGCGGAACGGAGAGCCGGGGGGGGGGTCACCTACAGGGGGGTGGGAGGGGGAAAGGAGAGGGATTACAGCCTTGTAACGCCGGGGGTCAGCATCACAACCGCTGCCATCAGACCTGCTACCATCACTGCACCCCCTGCCATCAGTCCCCCCCACCAATAACACCACCTCACCATCCCCACCCCCCCAACACCACCAGCCCATCCCCACCCCCTTCCCCCCCCCCCCCCCCCGTTACGCCACCTCCCCTCACCCAGCTCTTCTCCATCCCCCTTTACTCTCATTACTCCTGCCTCACCCACCGCCTCCCCTCCCCCTCAATACCCCCCCTCACTCAGCACCTCTTCCACCCCCCACCCCCCCTTCATCCACCACCTCTCCACCCCTACCCCCCCCCATTACCCCCCTTCAACCCCTTCACCCAGCATCTCCCATCCCACCACTACCATTCCCCCCCCCCATTCTCCCTCCCCCCCATTCCTCCTCTCTCACCCAGCACTTCTCCCACCCCCACCCCACCCCCCCTCTTCCCCCAGCACTTCCCCTCTCCCCGATTCCTCTCCCTCGCCTAATACTTCCCACCTCCCCTCCTCCCCCATCTCACACCACCCTCCCCACTGCCCCCCTTCTCCCATTCTCCCCCCATTGCCCACCCCCCCCTTTCCCCATTCTCCCCCTCACCCAGCACCCCTCCACCCCTACTCCCCCATTTCACTCTTCCCCCCCATTACCCCCCTCTCACCCAACACCTCCCACCCCCCCCCTCCGTTTCCCCCCCCTTCTCCCTCCATCCCCCCCCTCTCACCCGCCACCTCTCCCTCCTCCATCACGGCGGCCATCACGGCCTCCCCCAGGCTCCCATCCCCGCCGGCAGTGCCGTCGCTCAGCACCAAATCCTCGGGTCCGGCTTTGCTGCTGTGCCCGGTGCCGCCGCTCAGCGCTCCGTGCGTGCGCCGATGGTACAGAAATTTGGTCATGTTCACAAAAGCCTTCCCACACCCGCAGCGGTGCAGCGCCTCTGCCCCGTGCGTGCGCCGGTGCGCCAGCAGCACCGCCTCGGTGTCGAAAGCCAAACCGCAATCCAGGCACAAGAAGTGGGACTCGGCGCTGTGCCCGGCCAGGTGCTGCTCCAAAGCCGGCGGCGTCGGCAGCACCTTGCTGCACAGCGGGCACTGGAAGGCCCCCAAACGGTGGCAGCGGAGATGCCTCTGCAGGCGGCGCGGCGATGGGAAGAGCTGCTGGCACTCGGAGCAGCGCTGCTCGGCCAGCGGCCGGCGCCGGTTGTGGTCGTCACCGTCAGCACCGTCGGCTTTCACCTCGTAGCTGTGGTCGGACGGCGGCAGCGCCGGGAGGTGGCAGCCGGCCTGGTGCTCCAGCACGTCCTTGGGGCTGTGGAAGAGCTGCAGGCACTGGGCGCATTCGTAGAGCAGCAGCTGCACCCCGGCCGGCAGCTCCTCCTCCTCCTCCGGCTTGCGGTACGAGTGCTCCACGTCCACCCTGGCGTTAGGGATGCTGCTGCTGCTGCTGCTGGTGCTGCCGGTGCCGGCAGTACCGGCGGTGCCGTGGGCATCGCGGTGGCTCTGCCGGTGCGCCAACCAGGCGTCCTGGCTGCCGAACAGAGCCCCGCACTCCACGCACTCGTAGTGGATCTGGTTGGGGACAGCCAGGTGGGGTTTGGTGCCTCCCAGCACCGGCTGCTGCTGGGTTTTGGTGCTGGGCTCCAGGTGCAGCTCCTGGTGCTCCAACAGCTGCCCCGGGGACAGCAGCAGCTGCCCGCATTCCAAGCATTGGTAGTGGCTGCTCTCCGGGACGGCCAAAAGGTCCCCCCCCGGCAGCCCCAGCAGCTCCAGGCGGGTTTGGGGGGCTGCGGTTGTGCCCCCCACGGCCGTCAGGTGGCTCTGGTGGTGCAGCAGGGCGGCCTCCAGCGATGGGGACAGCTGGGAGCACTCGGAGCAGACGTAGCGAGGCTCCAACAGCAGCACCGCCTCCGCCGGGGGGGAAGCCATGGTGGGGAAGGGGGGGGTGGGGAGGGTAAGGGGAGGGGGGCTGAGGATTCGGGGAGGAAACGGGGTTATTTGGGGGGATTGGGGGAGTTTAGGGGAGTGAAAACGGAGAAAAAGGGGTTATTTAGGGGGAGTTGGAAAAATTGGGCAGATGAACAGGGAGGAAAAAGGGTTATTTGGGGGGGGTTAGAAGAGTTTGGGGGGAGTGGAAAGAGAGAAAAAGGGGTTATTGGGGGGGAGTTGGAGAAATTAGGGAGAGGAAAACGGAGAAAGAGGATTTATTTAAGGGGATTATGGAGGAAAAAGGACGGAAAGAAATTATGCGGGGGAACGTTGGGTTATTAGCAGGAAATAGAGAAGGTTTGGGGTGGGGAGAGAAAAAGTATTTGGGAAAAAAAAAAGGGTTTTAAGGAGATTTAATGATTTATTTCCGGGAGTAAATACCTGTCCCCCTTCTTCCTGATCTCAAAAGCCATTTTAGGGCTCCCTCAGAACCTTTAAGACCCCCCAGACCCACAAGATCCCCTGCACACACATTTAGGGCCCCCCAGAGCCCTTAGGACCCTCTCAGACACCAGAGCCCCCCCGTAAAAACCCTTCAAGACTCCCCCCCCCCAAAGCCTCCCTTAGGGCCGCCCCACAACCCCCAACCCCCCCTTCAGACACTCAGCTCAACCTCCCTCAAACTGCTTCAGACCCTCACAGCCCCCAAATCCCATTTAGAGACCCCAAAATCCCCTCAGGCCCCCCCCAGACCCCTTCAGCCCCCCCCATCCCCTCCTCATAGTCCTCACCTCTCCTGCGCCCCCCATTAAGGCCCCACAGACCCCCTCAGGACCCCCCCAAACCCCCCCACCTCCAGCCCCTTTGCCCCCCCCGGACCCTTTCAGTAACACCCCCAAAGCCCCCCCAGACCCCCACCCCAAATCCCCCTTACTGAACCCCCCCAGGCCTCAGCCCCCCCTCACCCCCCTTTTGCCCCCCTAACCCCCTCGGGAGACCCCCAAAGCCCCTCCCCCAGACCCCCCCCCAGGGCCCCACAAACCCCTCCGGACCCCCACAGCCCCCAAACCCCCTTTAAAGACCCCAAAATCCCCTCAGGACCCCCTCAGACCCCCACCCCAAATCCCCCTTACTGATTCCCCCAGGCCTCAGCCCCCCCCTCACCCTCCTTTCACCCCCCAAACCCCCTCAGGAGACCCCCTCCCCTCTCCCCCAGACCCCCCCGCTCCCCGACCCCCCCTCTGCCCCCCCCACGCCCCCCCCCTCACCTCCGCCCCTCTCCCGGTCTCCCCTCAGCGTTCCGTCCTCCGCGCCGCGCACCCCGCAATATCCCTCCTCCCCATTGGCCCGCGCCTCTCCGCCAATCAGCGACGCGCCACGCCCCTCCCGCCTCGTTCCCACCCCTCTCCATTGGCTCGGACCAATCAGCGCGAGGACGGCGGGAACCAATGGCTCCCTCCGCGGCTCCTCCCGCCGGTGGGAGGGGCAAAGGGCGGAAGTGGGGGCGTGGCCGACGCCATCTTGGGAGGAACCAATGGTGGTGATGGGGGGGGTTGGAGCGAACCAATGGGGTTTGGGAATGGGGGGCACTGGAGGGTACCAATGGGATTTGGGGGGCACTGGCAATTTCCCGGGGGGGTCTGGGGGCACGGGACGAACCAAAAAAGGGTGGGGGAGCACTTGGATGTACCAAGAGGGGATGTGGGGGGTGCTGGGATGAACCCAGGGGGGTTTGGGGGGGGGGGCTGGGTCACACCAAAAGGGGAGGGGGGGGCTGGGGTTGTACCAAAGGGGGATTTTGGGGGGGCGGGAGGCAGGAGTGAATCTAAGATAAAATGGGGGGTTGGGGGGGGGAGGTCTGGTCATAGCAAGGGGGGATTTGGGGGTCCTGGGTTGTAGCAACGGGGGTCAGGGGGACACTGGGATGAACCAAAGCGGAGCCGGGGGGGGGCTGGGTCGCACCAAGGGGGGATTTGGGGGTGGGGGTTATTTGGGCGGGGGTCACAGAGCGGGGCAGAGCGGCGCGGACACGTCTTTATTGTTCCCGTGAGACACACGCGGGTACAAAACTCTCCGTCGGAGAAACGCCGAAAAAACCACAAACAACGAACGGGGGGGTGGGGAAGGGGGGGGGGGGGGGGGGCGGCCCAGGGAGCGGGGCTGGAGGTGGGGGGCGGAGCCTGGCCACGGTGAGGGGGCGGGGCTAAAGGGGGTGGGGTCAGAGGGGGTCACGGTGAGAGGAAGGGGCGGTGGGGGAGGGGCAACGGGAATGGGGAGGGGTTGGATGGGGGGAGGGGGATGAAATGGGGAGGGGTTATAGGGGGAGGGGGAGGGGCTATGGGGATGGGGAGGGGTTGGATGGGGGTTGGATGGGGAGGGGGAGGGGCTACGAAATGGGGAGGGGTTATGGAATGGGGAGGGGTTCTATGGGTGGGGGAAGGGGTCTGGAAATGGGGAGGGTCTACGAATGAGGGGGACGGTCTCTGGAAATGGGGCGGGGCTACGCTTTTTTGGGGGCGTGGCTTTTTCGGCAGGTGTGGCTCCGATGTGGGCGGGGCTTCGGTGTGGGCGGGGCTTGGGAGGGGGAGGGGCTTGGGAGGGGGAGGGGCCATCGCCGTCCCCGGGATCTCAGTGTCATAAATTGACATTGGGGGGGGGGGGGGCAGAGCGGGACTTGGGGGGGAGCATTGTTTTTCCATAGAAATTTCCCTTTTTTGCCTCTTTTATTCCCACCTTTTCCTTTTTTTTCAGATCTATTTATTATTATTTTCCCCTCCCCAGCGTGTGCAGTGGGGAAGGGGGAGGGGGGGCCCAGGAAATGGGGAGACCCCAAAAATGGGGATCCCCCCTTCCCCCCCCCACTCCAAGAACTGGGGAGAACCCCAAAGGGGGGGGGTGTCAGGAGATGAGGTGAACCCCAAAATTTGGGTCCCTCCCCAGGAATTGGGGAGATCCCTAAGAATCATAGAGGTGCACCAAGAACTGGGGGGGAGGGGTCATAATGGGGGACCCCCCCCAAAAGTGAGGATCAGCGAAGAAATGGGGACCCCCCCCCCAAGAAGCGTTGAGGCGCCCCGGGATGTGGGGACACAGCAGGAATTGGGGACACAGGGGGGTCTGGGGGGGTCCCTGAGATCTGGGGGTGCTCTGAGGAATGGAAGATGGAGACCCCACAGGCACGGAGACCCCAGGAGCGTCGGGGGACCCCAAAAACCCATGAGGAACCCAAAGATGTGAAGACCCCAAGAATATGGGGATCCCAAAGACCTGAAGACCTCAAGAACTATGAAGACCCCAAAGTCCTGGAGACCCCAAAAATACATGAAGACCCCCAAGGACATGGAGACCCCAAAGTCATGGAGACCCCAAGAATCCATGAGGACCCACAGGTCATGGAGACCCCAAAAAGGTGGAGACCCCAAAGAACATGGAGGCCCAAACTCATGGAGACCCCAAATGAGAACATGGAGACCCCAAAGACGTGAAGTCCCCAAAAGTCATGGGGACCCCAAAGACATGGAGACCCCAAAGACTCGGGAACCCCAAGAATGGAGACCCCAAAGAAGACATGGAGACCCCAAGAACGTGGAGACTCCAAAAGTCATGGAGACCCCAAGTCATGGAGACCCCAAAGACACGCAGACCCCCAAGAACATGGAGACCCCAAAGATATGGTGGCTCCAGAACTCACGGAGACCCCCAAAAGATGGAGACCCCAAGAACTACGAAGACCCCGAAGTCATGGAGACCCCAAAGACTGTGGAACCCCAAGAACACAGGGATCCCAAAGACACGGAGACCCCCAAGGACATGGAGACCCCAAAATTCATGAGGACCACAAGGCGATGGAGACCCCAAAGATGTGAAGACCCCAAAGACATGAAGACCCCCAAGAACATGGAGACCCCAAACACTGTGGAACCCCAAGAACAGAGACCCCAAAGAAGACATGAAGACCCCAAAGAAGACATGGAGTCCCCAGAGACATGGAGACCCCAAAGAAGACACGAAGACCCCAAGGGCACGGAGACCCCAAAATTCACGGAGACCCCAAGAACACGGAGACCCCAAAGAAGACACGAAGACCCCAAGGCCGTGGGGACCCCAAAGACACGGAGACCCCGAGAACACGGAGCCCCCAGCACTCGAAGCCCCCCACCCCACAGAAGCCCCCCAAGCCTGGGGAGGGGGGATGCACCAGGAATGGGGGAACACAGCGGGAACGTCACTGGGTGGGGGGGCGGGGAGGGGGGAGGGGAGGGATTTGGGGTCGCCCCCCCAGAAATGGGGGTCCCCGAGAAGAGTGGGGTGGGGGCGCGGCGGGACGGGGCCCCCCGGGGTGGGCGGCTCTTTGGTTGAGCGCACGACTCTGAGGTATTTGTCCGCGGGCTGGGGGGTCTGGGGGGGTCCTGCGCCCCTCCTCGGCCCTCTTTGGCTGTGGGGGGTGGGGGGCGGGGGGGGGGGGCCGCCTGGGGGGGGGGGGCGCTAAGGGGGGGGGGGCGGTTTTGGTCCCCCCCCCCCCATCCCCCACCACGGGGGGGAAGGCGGAGGGGTGGGGGGCACCACGGGGGAACCCACGGAGGGGGGCTGGGGGCGTGGCGCCGCGTGGAGGTCGTGACCCCGCGGAGGACCCCGGGGTCGTGACCCCTTGGAGGACCTCTTGGAGGACCTCGAGGTCGCGACCCCACGGAGGTCTCCTCGGAGGACCCCCTGGAGGACCCGAATGCCACCCCCCCCCCCACGACCCCCCACCCCACAAATGACCCCAAGGCCACATCCCCCCCCCCCCCTCCCCCCCCCGCTCCGAATTTTTGGTTTTTAGGTAAAATGAGGTATTTTGGCGATCGCCCCCCGCGGCCGCCCCGGGCCGTATTTGGTTTGGAGCTGTCATTAATTAAAGCTTCGTTAATGAGGGAGAGGCCCGGGGGGGGGCGGGGGGAGACAAAGGGTCCATTTTGGTTTGGTTTTTTTTTTTTTTTTTGGTTTTTTTTTTTTGTGTGTTTTTTTTTTTTGGTCTAAAATCGCTTTTTTTTGTGTGTTTTTTTTTTTTTTCCTATTTTTTCACATTTTTTGGTCATTCGCTTTTTTTTTTTTTTTTTTTTTGTCTTTGAGGTTTTGGGTTTTTTTTGGTATTTTTGGCTTTTTTTTTTTTTTTTTTTTGCTTTTTTGTCCCTTTTTGAGTTTTTCTTTTTTTTTCTTTTTTTCCCTTTTTTTGGCTTTTTTTTTTTTTTAGTCTTTTTTTTTTTTTTGGTCTTTTTTTGTCGTCTTTTTTTGGTCTTTTTTTGCTCATTTTTGGTCTTTTTTTTTTTTTTTTGCTTTCCAGTCTTTTTTTTTTTTTGGTGTTTTTTTTTTGTGTCTTTTCGTCGCTTTCGCCGTTTTTTGGTCATTTTTTGGTCTCTTTTCAGCCCCCATTTGGGTCCATTGGGCGACGCCGTTTTGGGTGAAATTCCGCCGATTTTGGTGCTTTTGTTCCTCCGGAAGCAGCGAAATCCTCACCGAACAAAAACAGCACAGAAAAAAAAAAAAAAAAACTAAAAACTTCCATTTTTCCCCCAAAAAATCCCTTAAAATAAACAAACAAAAAAAAAATCCCATTTTTCTTCTCCTTTTGTCCAAAATCGCCCAAACTGAGCCCAAAACGGAGCGGAGGATTCGGGGCCGTTTACATTCCTGGGGGCACCGAAAGCGGCCGCATTTTGGGGCCTTTGGGGCCAAAACCCCCATTTTTGGTTGTTTTTTTTGGGGGGGGGGGGGGCAGAATTTTCCCCTCCCCCCCTTTTTGGGGCCGGATCCCCATTTCTGCGCAGTTTCCCACGGCGACTTTTGGGGTGAAAAGCGGCGATTTGGGGCGCGTTGAGGTATTTGAGGAACCCCGCGGGATTCCGGGCTCTTGGTTTTGGGCCGAAAACGGCGGATTTTGGGTGTTTTTTGGGCGCTGGGTTTCTCAGGCACTGCGAGCTGCGAAGGTTGGGGGGGGGCGGTGCTTTTTGGGGCCGTTTTCCCCCTTTTTCCGTCCATTTTTTCGGTCTTTTTTTTTTCCCTTTTTTTTTCCTCGTTTTTCTTTTTTTTGATTTTTTTTCGTCGTTTTTCCGTTTTTTTTTCCGTTTTTTTTTCCGTTTTTTTTTCCGTTTTTTTTTTTCTTCCTTTTTTTTTTTCCTTGTCCCGTTTTCATCCTCCCAACGACGGTAGAAAAATAAGAAATAAATACGGGGGGGCCCCAAAAATTGGGGGGGGGGGGAAGGGGGGGGAACCCCCCCAAAAAAGGGGCGAATTTTGGGGTGAAAAATAAATAAAAAGGCCCCGCAAAGACTACAAAACTCCATAGAAAGCCTTTGGGCTGAGCTGGGGGGGGCGGGGGGGGGAGCCCCGATTTGGGGCCGTTTTGGGGTTTTTGGAGGGTTTTTTTTTTTGGTGTGAAAAGTGGTGGTTTGGGGTCGGCCTTTCCCCCTCCCCCCCGATGGGGAAAAAGGCCCTTTTTGCCCCAAAAATGGGGTTGGGTTTTTTTTTTGGGGTGGGGAAGGGGGTCGTCAGTTTTGGGGGAAATTCCCCCGTTTTGGGGCAAATGTCCATTTTTGGAGGAGGGTCGGTTTGGAGGAAACCCTCCCCCCCCCCATTTTGGGGAGAAAACCCCAATTTTGGGGAGAAAAAAAAGAAGAGTTTGGGGAAAAATAAAAACTGAGAGTGAAAACCGCAATTTGGGGGAGAAAAGCCCGATTTTGGTGAATAATGGCCCTTTTTTGGGGCAGAAAACGCCAATTCTGGGGAGAAAATGGCCTTTTTTGGGTCAGAAAAACCCATTTTGGGGAGGAATCCCCGTTTTTGGAGAGAAATGGCTCATTTTTGGGAACCTTCCCCATTTTGGGGTGAAATCCCTCAGTTTTGGAGCTTCACGTTTGCTTTGGTCAAAAAAATGCTTTTCTGGGGGCTGAGCCCCGCAAATTCTGGGGAGAAATCCGCCGATTTTGAGGTTCCCTTCAGACTTTGGGGCGGAATCCCCCATTTCTGGGGTGAAATCCTCCAATTTTGGGGACGAGTTGGGACCCCTCCCCACATTGGGGGCAAAACCCCCATTTTTTGAGGACAACCCCCCCACTTTTGGGCAAACCCCCCAATTTTGAGGTGCCCCCCCCCCTTCTTTTTTTTGGGGGGGGTCCCCCGATACCTCCCTACTGGGGGGGGGGGCACAGTGACCCCTCGGGAGGGGTTTGGGTGGGGGGGGGGGGGCAGATTTTTGGTCTGTAGCGCTTTCCATTGAGAACAGTGTTGAGGGGGGGGGGGATTTGGGGGGGGGGGGGGGCACTTTCTGTTGCTTTTTGTCTTAAAGGGACCCCCCCCCATTTCTCACTCATCGCTGGGGGGGGGCTCCTCCTCCTCCCCCTCCCCGTCACTGCAGGAGGAGCACGAGGGGGAGGGGGAGGGGGAGGGGAGAGGGGGGTGGGGGGGCACCGGGACCAGGGGGGGCCCCCCCAAATTGAGGAAGAGGGGGGGGGGCACCCCGCCGGACCCCCCCGGCTCAAGGCTGGCAATGGGCAGGCTTCCACCAGAGGCCAGGGCTGTGGGGAGAAAAGGGGGGGGGATGTCAGAAGAGGGGGGGGGCAACCCCAAACTTTGGGGTCTTCCCCCCCCCCCCAATAAAAAGTATTTTTTCTGGGGGTGTTTTCCCCTCGGTTCCCCAATTCTGGGGGGGTTGGGGGGGGTTGTTCCCATCGGGACCCCTAATTTGGGGGTTTGCACCCCCCCTCAAAAGGGGCAGTAATTTTTGGGGAGCCCCCCCCCCCATGGACCACACAGACACCTCCAATTTTGGGATCCTCCCCCCCCCCCCCCCGAAGACCCCCACCCCAGCAAGACCCCTACTTTTGGGGACCCCCCTCCCATTGAAACCCCCGTCTTTGGGAGCCCCGCCCCACAGAGACCCCCCCCCATTGGGGACCCCATAGGGACCCCCGTCTTTGGGTCCCCCCATAGAGACCCTCATTTTTGGGGACCCCCCTCTCCCCAGTGAAGCCCCCACGCTGGGGACCACGGCCCCATGGAGACCCCATGGAAGCCCCCATTTTTGGACCCCACCCCTTGGGGACCCCCCAGAGACCCTCATTTTAGGGGTCCCAGCCCCATAAGGAGCCCCCATTTTTGGGACCCCCATTTTAGGTGACCCCCACCCCACAGAGACCCCATTTTTGGCACCCCCACCCCACAGGGATCCCCCATTTTCAGGACCCCCATTTTTGGGGACACCCCCCCATGGAAACCCCACAGAGACCCCCAGTTATCGGACCCCTCCCTCCCCTGATGAGCGTGCGATGCGCGTGCAAATGAGCGTGCAAGGAGCGTGCAGCGGTGCGATGGGTGGGATGGCGCGAGGGGGGGGTCCCGGAAATTGGGGGGGGCACCCACCTGAAGGCCTTACACACCTGTGCACACTCACCCCGTCCCTTGCACACCCGTGCACACTCATTCTCCCAGAGGCCTTGCACACTTGGACTAGGACTTGCACGCCCACATGTGGTGCTTTACAGGAGGGATTTGCACACTTCCTTGCACACCCTTGCACGTGCCCCTTGCACTCTCATCTCCTGTGCACACTCATTGCACACCAGTGCCATTCAAACCCCTTTGCACACTGGCATCACTTCTTGCAAACCCTTTGCACACTCATTGCACATCAGTGCCGTTCACATCCCTTGCACACTGCTCTGACCCTTTGCACACCTGCTGCTCTCTTCTCGCACACCAGCACCACCCCTCACACAACCCTTTGCACACTCCTTGCACAACAGTGCCGTTCAAACCCCTTTGCACACTGCCATCACTTTTTGCACACCCATTTGCACACTCGTTGCACACCAGTGTCTCTCCCACCCCTTGCTCACACCTCACACACCCATTTTCACACTCACTCCTTGCACACATACCGCACACCCATTTACACACTGACCCCTCCCAAAACGAAGCCCTCTGTGCAGGTGCCCCCCCCCCTCCGGGCGCCACGTTCCCCCCTTTTGCACACGCGTGTGCACTCAGCCCCCCCCCCACCAACCTTGGATGGCGGCCATGGGGCGGGGGGCCATGAGGGCGGGGCTCAGCCCCCCCAGCACCGCACCCCTACACAGACACAGCGCGCTGGCAGCCATCCCATAATCGTCCATCACAGCCCACCCCACAGCGCGCCATCCCATAATATCCCACCCCGCCATCCACTTCCCGCAATGCTCCATCCCATAATATCCCGTAACCTCCCCCATAACCCCGTAATCCCCCCACAATCCCATAATCCCCCCCGTAATCCCACCCCAAAACCCCCGAGTCCCACAGTCCCCCAATCCCACAACCCCGGACTCTCACCCCATAACCCCATACCCCCCAATACCCCCCATAACCCCCCCAATCCCACAACATCACAATCCCATAATCCCGTAACCCCGTGACCCCCCCATAACCCCATAACCCAACAATCCCATAACCCCATAACCCCCCCATACCCCATAATCCCATAACTTCCACATAACCCCACACCCCATAACGCCATACCCCATAACCACCCCCAAAACCCCATAATGCCCCCATGACCCCCCCATACCCCACATCCCATAGCCCCCCCCCATACCCCATAACCCCCCCATACCCACAACCCCATACCCCATACCCGTAACCCCCCCTACACATAATCCCACACCCCGCAACCCTATACCCCCATAACCCCATAACCCCATAACCCCCCCCATACCCATAACCCCACAACCCCATACCCACAACCCCACGACCCCACGACCCCACAACCCCGCGACCCCATACCCGTAACCCCATACCCCCATATCCTGCAACCCCACAACCCCATACCCCATAACCCCATAACCCCATGCCCACGACCCCACGACCCCATACCCCATAACCCCATGCCCATGACCCCACGACCCCACAACCCCACGACCCCACGACCCCATACCCGTAACCCCATACCCGTAACCCCATACCCGTAACCCCATACCCCCGACCCCCCGACCCCCGCCCAGCCCCCCCTCTCACCCCGCCATTCCGATGCTGTTGCTCCCCCCCCCCCCTGTGCTGTGGAGGAGCTGCTGGTGCCGGTGGGGGGGGGCGGCGACGGCAGCGCGGGGGGGGTCACTGCGGGGGGGGGGAGGGGTTTGTGTAGGGCCGACAACAACATCGGGACCCCCAATAGGGCCCCGCAATGGGAACCCCATGACTGGCACCCCACACAGCCCCCCAGTGGGAACCCCATTATTGGGACCCCCCCATAGGGCCCCCCCAATGGGACCCCCATTATTGGGACCCCATTATTGGGACCCCCTCATAGGGCACCCCCAACAGGACCCCCATTATTGGGACCCCATTATTGGGACTGCCCCATAAGGCCCCCCCCAGTAGGAACCCCATTATTGGGACCCCATTATTGGGACCCCCCATAGGACCCCCCCAATAAGAACCCCGTTATTGGGACCCCATTATTGGGATCCCCCCATAGGACCCCCCAATGGGACCCCCATTATTGGGACCCCCATTATTGGGACTGCCCCATAAGGCCCCCCCCAATGGGAACCCATTATTGGGACCCCCATTATTGGGACCCCCCCATAGGGCCCCCCTCCAATGGGAACCCATTATTGGGACCCCCCCCATAGGGCCCCCCAATAGGAACCCCATTATTGGTACCCCATTATTGGGACCCCCCCATAGGGCCCCCCCCAATGGGACCCCCATTATTGGGACCCCATTATTGGGACTGCCCCATAAGGCCCCCCCCAATGGGAACCCATTATTGGGACCCCATTATTGGGACCCCCCCATAGGGCCCCCCCAGTAGGACCCCCATTATTGGTACCCCATTATTGGGACCCCCCCATAGGGCCCCCCCAGTAGGACCCCCATTATTGGGACCCCATTATTGGGACACCCCCATAGGGCCCCCCCCAATGGGACCCCCATTCTTGGGACACCCCCATAAGGATCTGAGCGTTGGGGTTTCTGTGGGTCCCGCACAAACAATGGGGTTCAGGAGGTCCCACCTGTTGTGCTGAGCGCAGCGGTCGCCTGGGGGGGCGGCAGTGCGGGGTTGGGCACCTGGAAACGGCACAGCGTGACCCCATAGAGCTATGGGGCGCTGCGGGGTCCCTGTGGGTCCCGGTGGGTCTCCATGGGTCCCCATGGGTCGCACCATGTGGGGGCTGTAGGGCCCTTTTAGGGGCACTATAGGGCTCTTTTCGGGGCACTATGGGGCGCTGTGGGTCGCACCATGTGGGGGCTGTAGGGCCCTTTTGGGGGTTGCTATGGGGCACATCTATGGGGCGCTATGGGGCACATGTATGGGGCACTATGGGGTACATCTATGGGGCGCTATGGGCCGCACTGTGTGGGAGCTGTAGGGCCCTTTTTGGGGCACTATGGGCACATCTATGGGGCTCTACGGGGCACATCTGTGGGGCGCTGTGGGTCACACCATGTGGGGGCTGTAGGGCCCTTTTGGGGGTCGCTATGGGGCACATCTATGGGGCGCTATGGGGCACATCTGTGGGGCGCCAGGGGCCGCACCGTGTGGGGGCTGTAGGGCCCTTTTTGGGGTCGCTATAGGGCACATCTATGGGGCGCTATGGGGCACATCTATGGGGCGCCAGGGGCCGCACCGTGTGGGGGCTGTAGGGCCCTTTTTGGGATCACTATAGGGCACATCTATGGGGCGCTATGGGGCACATCTATGGGGCGCCGCGGGCCGCACCGTGTGGGGGCTGTAGGGCCCTTTTTGGGGCGCCCCACAGGGGTTGATCCGCTTCTCCTTCTGGCGCCGGTTGCAGAACCAGACCCGGATCACCTCCTTCTCCATGTGCAGCTGCTCCGCGATCAGCAGGATCTCCTCCGACGTCGGCTTCTGGTTCTGCGGGGGCAGAGGTCAGGGGTCAGAGGTCAGGGGTCACAGGGTCACGGGGTCACGGGGTGGGAGAGTGAGGCTTGGAGGTCAGGGGTCGGGGGGTCACAGGGTCAGGGGGTGATGGGTCAGGGGTCACGGGGTCCTGGGGTCATAGGGTCCTACAGGGCAGGATGTGTGGGGCAGGATCTATAGGGTGGGCTCTATGGGGCAGGATCTATAGGGTGGGCTCTATAGGGCAGGATCTATACAGTAGGATCTATGGGTCAGTCTCTACAGGGCAGGATCTGTGGGGCAGGGCTCTATGGGGCAGTCTCTATAGGGCATTCTCTTTAGGGCAGCCCCCATAGGGCAGTCTCTATAGGGCAGGGCTCTATAGGGTATTCTCCATAGGGCAGTCTATAGGGCAGTCTGTCTGCACGTCTGTCTGTATGGCCGTCTAAGGCAGTCTGTCTGCATGTCCATCTGTACGGCCGTCCCTAGGGCAGTCTGTCTGTACAGCTGTCTGTATGTCCGTCCCTAGGCAGTCTGTCTGTACGGCCATCCATAGGGCAGACTGTCTGTATGGCTGTCCATAGGGCAGTCCGTCTGTCCGTCCGTCTGTCTGCCCGCCCATAGGCAGTCCGTCTGTATGTCCATCTGTCTGTCTGTCCATAGGCAGTCTGTCTGTCCGTCTGTCTGTACAGCCGTCCGTAGGCAGTCTGTCTGTCTGTCCGTCTGTCTGCCCGTCCATAGGCAGTCTGTCTGCATGTCCATCTGTACGGCCGTCCCTAGGGCAGCCTATCTGTATGGCTGTCCATAGGCAGTCCGTCTGTATGTCTGTCTGTCCATAGGCAGTCCGTCTGTCTGTCTGTCTGTCTGCCCGTCCGCAGGCGTCCGTCCGTCCGTCCGCGTGTCTCACCGCCAGGAAGCTTTTCTCCAGCGCGAATCGGACGTTGGTTTCGATGCTGGTCCGCTTCTTCCGGCGCCGCCCCGGCAGCCCCTCGAAGGCGCTCAGCGCCGGGCTGCCCAGCGCGTGCGGGGCCGGCAGCGCCGCGTCCGCCGACATCGACTCTGCGGGGGGCGGCAGTGAGGGGGGGCGGGGGGGGGAGAGGGGGGCGCGTGGGGGGGCGCTGTGCGGCTCTGTGGGGCGCTATGGGGTGCCGTGGGGTGCTATGGGGTGCCATGGGGTGCTGTGCGGCTCTATGGGGCGCTGTGCGGCTCTGTGGGATGCTATGGGGTGCCGTGGGGTGCTATGGGGTGCCGTGGGGCGCTACGGGGTGCTATGGGGTGCCGTGGGGTGCTATGGGGTGCCATGGGGCGCTACGGGGTGCTATGGGGTGCCGTGGGGTGCTATGGGGTGCTGTGGGGCGCTATGGGGTGCTATGGGGTGCCATGGGGTGCTGTGCGGCTCTATGGGGCGCTGTGCGGCTATATAGAGTATCCATAGGGTGTCCATAGGACACCTACGGGGTATCTATGGGGCTCTATGCGGTATCTACAGGGTGTCTATGGGGTATCTATAGGATGCCTATGCAGTGTCCATGGGGTGTCCATGGGGTATCTATAGGATATCTATAGGGTGCCCATGGGGTGTCCATGGGTGTCTATGGGGTGTCCATGGGGTGTCCATGGGGTGTCTATGGGGTGTCTATGGGGTGCCATGGGGTGTCTATGGGGTCCCCACGGGGTATCTATGGGGTGTCTATGGGATATCTATGGGGTGTCCATGGGGTGTCCATGGGGTGTCTATGGGGTGTCCATGGGGTCCCCACGGGGTGTCTATGGGGTGTCTATGGGGTGTCTATAGAATATCTATGGGGTCTCCATGAGGTATCTATGGGGTCCCCACGGGGTATCTATGGGGTATCTATGGGGTGTCCATGGGGTGTCTATGGGGTGTCCATGGGGTCCCCACGGGGTATCTATGGGGTATCTATGGGGTGTCTATGGGGTGTCCATGGGGTCCCCACGGGGTGTCTATGGGGTATCTACAGGATATCTATGGGGTGTCCATGGGGTGTCTATGGGGTGTCCATGGGGTCCCCACGGGGTATCTATGGGGTATCTATGGGGTGTCTATGGGGTGTCTATGGGGTGTCCATGGGGTCCCCATGGGGTATCTATAGGGTGTCTATGGGGTGTCCATGGGGTATCTATGGGGTGTCTATGGGGTCCCCGCGGAGTGTCTATGGGGTGTCCATAGGATATCTATGGGGTCCCCGCGGGGTCCCGCAGGCTGTAACCGCAGGGCGCCAAGGGCTGCACCCACCCGCGTCGTTGAGCCACTTCTCCAGCAGCGGCTTCAGCTTGCACATGTTCTTGAAGCTGAGGTTGAGCGCCTCGAAGCGGGAGATGGTCGTCTGGCTGAAGTCGTTGCCGTACAGCTTCCCCATCGCCAGCCCCACGTCGCCCTGCGGGGGTCGGGGTCTCACGTGGGGTCGCGGGAGGGGTTTTAGCCCTGGGGTTTTGTCTGGTGACGCCGCTCCCGCACGGCTCCCATCGCCAGCCCCACGTCGCCGTGCGGCACACGGGGGGGTCCTTGTTTGGGGGGGTCACTGTGTGATCTGAGCTCAGTGGGGTCCTTCAGGAGCCGGGGGTCCCATTATTTGGGGGGGGGCTCTTCCATTTTTGGGGGAGTCCTTATTTTGGGAGGGGTCTTTGAGTGGAGGTCCTCGTTTTGGGGGGGGGTCTTTCTGTGTGCGGGGGTCCCTTGGGGGGGTGGGGGGGACTGGTCTTTTTTGGGAGCTAGGGCGGTCTTCCTGTGGGGGGACCCTTTATTTGGGGGGGGTCTCCGCGGGGGGGTTTCCTTTGTTTTGGGGGGGGGGTCACCTGCGTGAAGCCGAGTTTGATGCGGCGCTGCTTGAAGGTGCGGGCGAACTGCTCGAGCTCCTCCAGGTCGCTGGGTTCCTCCGGGGGGGGCGCGGGGGGGTCCCCCAATTTAGGGGGAGCCGATGGGGGGGGAGCGGATGGGGGGGGGCACTCGGGGTGGCCGGGCCGGGAGGAAGGCTGGGGGGGGGAGGGGAGAGAGGAAATGGAGGGGGGTATAAAGAGTTAATGGGGGAATTTTAGGGGGAGTGGGGGGAGGATTGGGGGCGTGGGGGGGAATAAGGGATTAATGGGGGGATTTGGGGGGGATTTAGGAGGGAAGAGGGAAATGGGGGGATTGGGGGGGTTATAAAGGGTCAATGGGGGAATTTGGGGGGGATTTGGGGGCCATTCGGGGGGATTTGGGGGGGCTGGGGGGGAATTTGGGATACTTGGGTGCATTTGGGGGCCATTTGGGGGGGATTGGGGGTATTTCGGGGTGGTTTGGGGGGGATTTAGGGGGGATCCGGGGATATGGGGGGGTGGGGGGCGTGGGGGTCCCTACCTGCTGGGGCAGCCCCGCGCGGGGGGGGGCGGGCAGCAGCCCCCCGGTCGGCTGAGGTAGCTGAAAGAGGTTGGGGGTGGGCAGCAGCCCTGCAAGACGCGGTGTCAGGGGGGGCCCAGACACGGAGCCCCAAAACCCAACGCCCAGTGGGGGACCCCCGGACCCCCCCAAATACCTCCAAGGGCACAAAGATCCCAAAGACCCCAAATAAAGGCTGCAGAGACCCCAGATGAAGACCCCAAATGAAGACACCGATGACCCAAAGACGCCAAATAATGACCCCAAATGATGACCCCAAATAAAGACCCCAAATAATGACCCCAAATGATGACCCCAATAACCCAAAGACCCCAAATAAAGACCGCCAATAATGACCCCAAAGACCCCAAATAACGACCACAGAGACCCCAAATAAACACCCCCAAAGAAAGACCCCAATGACCCCAAAGACCCCCAATGAGCCCAATGACCCCAAAGGCTCCCAATGCCCCCCTCCCCCCAACCCCCCATGACCTGCTGACCCTGTGACCCCTGACCCCTGACCCCCTGGCCCCACCTTGCTGTCCCTGTGGGGTCGGGGGCAGCAGGAACGGAGCGGACGGCGGCAGCGCGTGGGGGCCGGGCACCAAAACCAGCTGCTGGAGCTGCAGGAGCTGCTGCAGGTCCTGGAAGGGGAAAGGGGGCGTTGGGGGGCACGGGGTCACTGGGGGGTATGGGGGATATGGGGCCACTGGGGGCTATGGGGGATATGGGGCCACTGGGGGCTATGGGGTCATTGAGGGCACAGGGAACCAAAACCAGCTGCTGGAGCTGCAGGAGCTGCTGCAGGTCCTGGAAGGGGAAAGGGAGTGTTGGGGGGTATGGGGTCATTGAGGGACACTTGGGGATGTGGGGCCATTGGGGTCTGTATGGGGACATCTATGGGGCCATTGGGGTCTGTATGGGGCCACTGGGGTCTCTATGGGGCCATGGACGGCTCTGTGGGGCCATTGAGGGCTCTATGGGGCCATCAGGGTCTCTATGGGGCCATCAGGGTCTCTAGGACCACTGGGGTTTCTATGGGGCCATGGAGGGCTCTGTGGGGCCATCAGGGTCTCTATGGGGCCACTGGGGTCTCTATGGGGCCATCGGGGTCTCTATGGGACCATCGGGGTCTCTAGGACCACTGGGGTCTCTATGGGGCCATGGAGGGCTCTGTGGGGCCATCAGGGTCTCTGTGGGGCCATCGGGGTCTCTGTGGGGCCACTGGGGTCTCTGTGGGGCCATCGGGGTCTTTATGGGGCCATCGGGGCCTCACCTGCGCCGTCAGCTGGATGGGGTGGGAGAGGGGCAGCGCTGTGGACCCCCCCTCGGTGGGGGCGGCGGCGGCGGCGGTGGTGGGGACGGCGTTGGGGACATTGGGGTCAATGGGGGCGTTGGGGACATTTGGGGTGGGGGGGACATTCGGGGTGGCGGAGGAGCGGTGATGGACGGCGGCCGCCAGGAGCTGCTGCTGCAACAGGAGCTGCTGTGGGGCCGGGAGCAGCGCCGCCAACTGTGGGGTGGGGGAGATTTGTGGGGTGGGGGGGCGTTTATGGGGTGTGGGACATGAATGAGGTGTGGGACATTAATGGGGTGGAAGCAGTAATGGGGTGGGGGGACGTATGGAGACATGGGGACGTGAGGCCATTGTGGGGATGGGGGGACATCAGTGGGATGGGGGGATGTCAATGGGTGGGGGGCATTAATGGGGTGGGGGGATTAATGGGGTGGGGGGATATAAATGGGATGGGGGGGCATTAATGGGGTGGGGGGCATTAATGGGGTGGGGGGATATGGAGATGTGGGGACGTGTGGGCACAGAGAGCAGTGGGTGAGTGCCAGCCGCGTGACCCCTCCTCACCCCGTGACCCCAATGACCCCAATGACCCGTGTGACCCCCCAATGACCCCTAATGACCCCGATGACCCCATGACTACCAATGACCCTTAATGACCCCAATGACCCCATGACCCCAATGACCTCCAGTGACCCCAGTGACCCAGATGACCGCATGACCCCAGATGACCCAGTGACCCCTGATCACCCCTGATGCCCCCATGATCCCAGGTGACCCTGTTGACCCCGGTGACCCCATGACCCCTGATAACCCCGTGGCTCCCAATGACCCCTAATGAACCCATGACCCCTGATGACCCCGTGACCCCTGGTGACCCCTGCTCACCCCCAGCTGGTTTCCCCCCAACATCAGTGGGGTGGGGGGGAGGTGGGGGGGCGGCTCCGGGGGGTCCTCAGCCTTCACCTGAGGGGAGAGAGGGGGTCGGGGGGGCGGTGGGGGGGGTTGTGGGGGGGGTATATGGGAGGGGGGGCATCTATGGGGCGGGGGGAGTCTATGGGGGAGTCCTACTGGGGGGGGAGGTCCATGCGGGGAGTCCGTGGGGGGGTCAATGGGGAGGGCCTATGGGGGGTCGATGGGGTGCATGGGTTTATTTGGGGGGGGGGGGGGGCCGTCGATGGGGTCCTTTTGGGGCTGGGGTCTTTTTGGGGTGTCTTCATGGGGGGGTCAATAGGGTTTTTTTGGGGGGGAGGGGATTTTTGGGGAATGGGGTCTATGGGGGAGGTCCTTTTGGGGTGGGCTGTGGGGTTTTTGGGGTGGGGGGTCTATGGGGGGGCGTCCTTTTGGGATGGGAGGGTCCTCTTGGGGGGGATCTGTGGGGGAATTTGGGGGGGGGATCATTTTAGAGGGGATTTGGGGCAATTTGGGGCATTTGGGTGGGGGGGGGAGGGGAATATGGGGGTTTGGGGGGGGGATTTTGTGTGGGATTTGGGGCACTGCTCTGTGGGGGGGGGGGCACCTTTGGGGTGTGGGTTTGGGGGGCTTTTGGTTTTCTTTTGGGGGCTGAGATTGGGGCCGATATTGGGGGATTTGGGGGCATTTGGGAGCGTTTTGGGATCGGGGCGATTTTGGGGCATTTTGGGGCAATTCGAGGCGGTTTGGGGGCTCCCCCCCCACCCCGCCTCCCTCCCCCCCCCCGGGGCCATTTCCTGTTTTGCCGCCACCCCCGGGCCGGGATTTTCCCCCCCCGCACCCCAAAATGAGTCATCAGCGCCCGCACCCGAAACAGGAACCGCTTGTGGGGCTGGGGGGGGGGCGACTTATGGGGCGGGAGGCACTTGTGGGGCTGGGGGCACTTGTGGGGCTGGGGGGGGGCTTACCTTGGCTCCAGGTGGGGTGAAGGGGGGGGCGTTGTGCTGCTGGGCCTGAGGGGGGAATGAGGGGTCAGGGGGCTGCCCCATAGCGCCCCATAACTGCCCCATAGCACCCCATAACTGCCCCGTAGCGCCCATAGCACCCCACAGTGCCCCACAGAGCCCCATAAATCCCCCATAGCACCCCATAACCGCCCCATAGTGCTCCTTAACTGCCCCACAGTGCCCCACAGAGCCCCATAAATCCCCCATAGAGCCCCACAGCGCCCCATAACTGCCCCAGAGTGCCCCACATTGGCCCCACAGTGACCCACAACTCCCCCCAGCCCCCCATAACCATCTCACGGCGCCCCATAACCGCCCCATGGCAGCACACAGCGCCCCATAACCGCCCCATGGCAGCACACAGCGCCCCATAGCCGCCCCATGGCAGCACACAGCGCCCCATAACCACCCCATGGCAGCACACAGCGCCCCATAACCGCCCCATGGCAGCACACAGCGCCCCATAGCCGCCCCCCAGCTCCCACGGCTCACCTGGTGGTTCGTGTCGGGTCCATTTCTTTCTGTGTCTGCAACAGACAGTGCCACCCCATAGCGACCCACGGCCCTGTGGGACCCCAACCCTATGGGGTCTGTGGGTCTCTGTGGGGTCTCTATGGGGTCCCTGTGGGTCCCTATGGGTCTCTATGAGTCTCTACTGGGTCGCTATGGGGTCGCTACGGGTGCCTGTGGGATCCCTATGGGTCTCTATGGGGTCCCTATGGGTCTCTATGGGGTTCCCATCGGTTCCTATGGGGTCTCTATGGGACTCTATGGGTATCTGTGGGGACCCCAAGGGTTCCTATGGGGTCTCTACAGGGCTCTATGGGGTCCCCATGGGTTCCTATGGGTCTCTATGAGGTTTCTATGGGGTTTCTATGGGTCCCTGTGTCCCCCCCCCCCCATTACCTGTGCTCCCCCCGCGGCGCTCCCCCTCCTCGTGGGGTCGGGACATGCTCAGATCTGTGGGGCAGAGAGGTGCAGCCGTGGGGTTCAGCCCCACAAAACCCCCCCAAGGAACCCCACAGCCCCCCCCCCCCGTGTTCATGTGGGCAGAAATGGGGCGAAAATGGGCAAAAATGGGCAAAAATGGGCAACAACTTTGTGAAAATGGGCATCGATTGTGGAGAAAGGCTGAAATTGGGCAGAATTGTGCAAAGGTGGCAGCAAGGAGGCCAAACTGGGTGATGATTGTGCAAAAATGGGCTGAAATCGTGCAGAAATGGGCAATAATTGTGCAAAAATGGGAATCAATTGGGCAGAATTGTGAGAAAAGGAGAGATTGGGGCAGAATTGTGAAAAGGGCATTAATTGTGCAAATAGTGGCATCTATTGCACTGCATTGTGCAAAAAAGGGCAAGCATGGGCCAAAGTTGTGAAAAAAGACAGAATTAGGGTAAAATTGTGCAAAAATAAGCAGAATTGTGCAAAGAAAGCAATAACTGTGTGAAAACGTGCAAAAATTGACAGAATTTAGGGAGATTTGTGCAAAATTGTGCAACAATGTTGCAAAAGTGCAGCAAAATTGTGCAAGAAAAGCAAAAATCTGCACAAAAGCCGGAACCAATCGTGCAAATGTGGGTGAAAGTGGACAACAATTGTGCAAAATGGTGCAAAAAACATGCAGAAGTGTGCAAAGAGGGGGCAATAATGGACACAATTGTGCAAAGAACTGCCAGGCAATGTGTGGAAGTGCCCCAGTCGTGCAAACTGTGCAAGAAACATGAGCAAAAAGTGCATGGAGTGTGTAAAGGTGAGCAAATTATTGCACGAGGTGGTGTCAAAAGTGTGACAAAAACTGCAAAGAGCGCAAAGCAGCATGTGAAGTGTGCCAAAGTGTGCCAAAGTGTGCACAGTCGTGCAAGGAGAGGGAAAAAAAGCTGATAGATGCACGGAAAGGCACAGTGTGTGTGCACAAGTGGTCCCATTTGCACAAGTGTGAGCAGACATAGGCCGAAAACAACAGAAGTGTGCACAGAAGTCAGCAAAAACGTGCAAAAAGTGCACAGAAGTGATGAACTTGTGTCAAATTAGTGCAAAAAGTTGTGGGTGGTGTGAAAAAAAAGTGGGGAAAAAGTGCACAAAGGTGAAACCCTCGTGCAAGAGCCGTGCAGGAAAAGCGCAGAGTGAAAAATTGTGCAAAAAAGCTGCATTGTGGGTTATATTTGCACGCACGTGTGAACAACGTGCGTAAAAGTGTGCAAGAAGTGCAAACGAAGTGCTACGCACGCCCGGGTTGAGGCACAATAGTGCACAGTTGTGCGTAAAGGTGCACAATGGTGCAAAAAGTCGCGCAGTGGTGCACAGTGGTGCAAAGGATGCCCCCCGCCCCCCCTTGCACGCCCATTTTCACGCCCCCCCGTTTCGGTTCCCGCTCCATTTCCCCTTTTTTGGGTTTTTTTTCTTTTCTTTTTTTTTGCATTTTTTTCTTTTTTTTATTTCGGGCCCAAATTTACCGAAATTCACCCCAAAAATGGGAACAGGGCCGCAATGCGGGGACACCCCGTGGGTCACCTCAGCCCCACAGAACCCCACAGAGCCCCATAGGGCCCCACACAGCCCCTATAGATCCCCACAGTGCCCCACAGCGCCCCATAGATTCAGACCGTGCCCCATAGCGCCCCATAGCAAATCCACAGTGACCCCACAGCGCCCCACAGATCCACACTCTGCCCCATAGCGTCCCACAGCGCCCCATAGTGCCTCATAGACCCGGACTCTGCCCCATAGCGCCCCATAGCACCCCATGGTGACCCACAAAGCCCCACTGAGCCTCACAGTGCCCTATAGATCCACGCTCTGCCACATAGCACCCCACAGAACCCCACAGTGACCCCACAGTGCCCCATAGCGCCCCATAGATCCATACTCTACAGCCCCACAGTGCCCCACAGATTCACACTCTGCCCATAGCGCCCCATAGTGCCCCACAGCACCCCATAACGCCCTATAGTGCCCCATAGTGCCCCATTGAGCAACTCAGCCCCATAGTGCCCCATAGCCTCCATAGAGCCCCGCAGAGCCCTATAGCGACCCCACAGTGCCCCATAGCACAATTCCCAGCCCTACAGCACCCCACAGTGCCCCATAGCACTCCGCAGCCCCACAGCACCGTACTCTGCCCCACAGAGCCCTATAGTACCATAGCAGCCCCACAGCGGCCCCATAGTGCCCCACAGTGCCATATGCAGCCCCTCAGTGCTCCATAGCATCCCACAGCCCCATAGAGCCCCATGGGACCCCACAGTGCCCCACAGAGCCCCATAAAGCCATTCTCCACCCCACAGAGCCCTGTAGAGGCCCACAGCGCCCAATGGAACCATACCCAGCCCCATAGCAGCCCCATAGCATCTCACAGCTCTATAGAGCCCCATAGAATCAGACCCAGCCCCACAGTGGCCCCATGGAGCCCCACTGCAGCCCTGCAGCCCTACAGAGCCCCATAGAATCACATAATGCCCCATAGCGCCATACCCAGCCTCATAGCTCCAGCATGGCCCTATAGGGCCCCATAACCCCACATCAGCCCCATAGCACCCCACAGGACCCTCCAGCACCCTACAGGGCCCCACAGCTCCACATCAGCCCCATAGCGCCTCATAGCAACCCACAGTGCCCCACAGGACCCCAGAACCCCACAGCAGCCCCATAATGCCCCATAGGCCCATACGCCCACACCACCCCATAACCCCAGCAGCACCCTATGGGGCCCATAGCGTCCCCCACAGACACACAGCGTCCCATAGCATCCCCCATAGCACCCTACACCCAGCCCCATAGCTCCAGCACTGCCCTATAGGATCTCATAACCCCCAGCAACCCCACAGCTCCCCATAGGACCCCATGGTGCCCCACAAGACCCTCCCCCAGTACCCCATAGAACCCCAGAACCCCCCAGCAGCCCCATAGGACCCCACGGTTGCCCCATAGAAACCCACAGTGTCCCATAGGACCCCCCCAGCACCCCATAGGATCCTAAAACCCCACAGCAGCCCCATAGCACCCCACAGGACCCCATAGCACCTGAAAACCCCCCAGCAGACCCACAGACCCTACTTGTGCCCCATAGCACCTCATAGCACCCCACTGGACCCCTTAGGCCCCACAGGCCCTACCTGCACCACATAGCACCCCATAGCACCCCACAGGACCCCACAGCAACCCCATAGGCCCTACTTGAGCCCCACAGCACCCCATAGCACCCCATAAGACCCCACAGGACCCCATAGCAGCTCCACAGGCCCTACCTGCACCACCTAGCGCCCCATAGCACCCCACAGGACCCTATAGCAGCCTCACAGGTCCTACCTGTGCCCCATAGCGCCCCATAGCACCCCATAGGACCCCATAGCAGCCCCACAGGCCCTACCTGTGCCCCATAGCGCCCCATAGCACCCCATAGGACCCCATAGCAGCCCCACAGGCCCTACCTGTGCCCCATAGCGCCCCATAGCACCCCATAGGACCCCATAGCAGCCCCACAGGCCCTACCTGTGCCCCATAGCACGCCATAGGACCCCACAAGACCCCACAGCAGCCCCACAGGCCCTGCCTGTGCCCCATAGCGCCCCACAGGACCCCATAGCAGCCCCACAGGCCCTACCTGCGCCCCACATGCCGCCCTCACCATGGCCGCCCTCTCAGCCCCACAGCGCGGCGGGGAGCGGGGGAACGTGTGGGGCAGAGCGGGGCCGTCCCGGGGGGGGCCCCAGGAAGCAGCTGGGAGGAAATGTGGGGCGGGAGGGAGGAGGCGGCGCCATGTGAGAGGGGGACAGCAGGCAGCCCCACAGCTCTGCCCCATAGCTTCACCCCATAACTGCCCCATAGCTTCACACCATAGCTCTGCCCCATAACTACCCCATAGCTCCCCCACAGCTCTGCCCTATAGCGCCTCATAGACACCCCACGGCTGCCCCACAGCTGCCCCATAGCTTCACCCACAGCCCTGCCCCATAGCTGCCCCACAGCTGCCCCATAGATACCCCACAGCCCTGCCCCATAGCTGCCCCATAGATACCCCACAGCCCTGCCCCATAGCTGCCCCATAGCTGCCCCATAGATACCCCACAGCAGCCCCATAGCTGCCCCCCATCTGCCCCCACCCCTCCGCCCTCCCCCCCGCTCTCCCCGCCCCCCCCATATCCTCACACGACCCCCCCTCCCCCCCCCGCCCCATATCGACCCCCGGCGGCGCCGCTTCGATCGGGGAATCACGGCGGTCGATGGGATCCCGGGGGGCGGAGCGCCCAGAGCCGCTATGGGGGAACGGACCGATCCTACAGGGGGCACCGAGCTACAGGGGAACCCACGGACCCTACAGGGGACGCTGAGCCTATAGGGGAACATTGATCTTATAGGGGACATTGAGCCTACAGGGGAACCGACGGACCCCACAGGAGGACACCGAACCTATATGGGGACACTGATCCTATATGGGGACATCGAGCCTATAGGGGGACATCGAGCCTATAGGGGGGCACCAGTTCTACTTACTATGGGGCTGCCATAGGGATCCTATAGGGTTGCTATAGGGCCACTACAGGGTTACCATGGGGCTGCCATAGGGACCCTATAGGGTTATTATGGGGCCGCCATAGGGACGCTATAGGGCTGCTATGGGGATCCTGTAGGGTTACTATACGGCTGCTATGGGGTTACTATGAGACCTCTATAGGGCTGCCATAGGGTCCTACAGGGCTGCTATAGGGCCGCTATGGGAACGCCATAGGGACGCTAGACAGCTGCTATAGGGTTATTATAGGGCTGCTATGGGGTTGCCATGGGGCTGCCACAGGGATGCTGCAGGGTTGCTATAGGGTTACCGTAGGGTTGCTATGGGGTTGCCATGGTGCAGCTATGGGGCTGCTATGGGGTTATCATGGGGCTGCCATAGAGAAGCTATAGGGCTGATATAGGGTTACTATATGGCTGCCATAGGCATGCTATAGGGCTGCTTTGGGGCCGCCATAGGGATGCTGTAGGGATGCTATAGGGCTCCTGTAGAGTTACTATGGGGCCGCCATAGGGATGCTGTAGGATTGCTGTGGGGTTACTACGGGGCTACCATAGGGATATATGGGGCCGCCATTGGGCTGCTATGGGGCTGCCACAAGGATGCTGTATAGCTGCTACAGGATTATTATAGGGTTGCTATGGGGTTACCATGGGGCTGCCATAGGGCTGCTATGGGGCTACCATAGCACTGCTATAGGGTTATTATAGGGCTGCTACAGGGCCACTATAGGAACGCCATAGAGACACTATACAGCTGCTATAGGGTTATTATAGGGCTGCTATGGGGTTACCGTGGGGCTGCCATAGGGACGCTATAGGGTTACTATAGCGCTACTATAGGGCTGTCATAGGGCCGCTATGGAGCTGCCATAGGGCTGCTACAAGGTTATTATAGGGCTGCTATAGGGTTATCACAGGTCTGCTATGGGGTTATTATAGGGCTGCTATCGGAACGCCATAGGGATGCTATACAGCTGCTATGGGGTTATTGTAGGGCTGCTACGGGGTTACCATGGGCTGCCATAGCCATGCTATAGGGCTACGATAGGGCTGTCATAGGGCTGTCATAGGGCTGCTATAATGTTGCTATGGGGCTGCTATAGGGCCGCTATAGGAACGCCATGCGGACGCTATATAGCTGCTACGGGTTTATTATAGGGCTGCTGTGGGGTTACCGTGGGGCTGCCATAGGGCCGCTATAGGGCTGCCATAGGGCCGCTATAGGAACGCCATAGGGATGCAGCCCTGATGCCGGTTCTCTCCTCGCCCCACATCGCGCCTCTCCCGCCCCACACTGCTGTTTCCCCTCCCCCCCCCCTTCCCGGGGGTCGCGATGTCGCCGATATCCGCTCCCGGTGCCGCTTCCCCCCATCGTTCCATCGCGACATCCCCGCCGTTATTCCGTCCCGATATTTTCCCACCTGATCCCAACGCCGCTCCCGTTCCGTCGCCGCCATCTGAACGGCTGTTCCGGCGGCCGGGGGGGGGACAAAGAGGGGGGGTGTAAAGGGGGGGATAAGGGGGGGGGACAAAGGGGGGGGGACAAAGGGAGGGGGGGACAAAGGGGGGGTCAAGGGGGGAACACAAAGGGGGGGGGACAAAAGGGGGGATAGAAGGGGGGTAAAGGGGGGGGCACAAAGGGGGGAGGACAAAGGGGGGGTGCGGGGCAGAAGGGGGGGCACAAAGGGGGGATAAAAGGGGGGTGGGGGGCATGGGGGACAAAGGGGGGCAGAATGGGGGGCTTAAAAGGGGGGGTGGGGGAACACGGGGGGGAAGGGGGGATAAAGGGGGGCAGAAGGGGGGGACAAAAGGGATGGGGGACAAGGGGGGCTGGAGGATGGGGGGATAAGGGGGGGCTCACGGGGGGGATGCAAATCAGCGCCCCCCCCCCCCATCTATTAGTGCCATTTTGGGGTGTTGACCCCCCCCCACGGATTGGAAATAAATAGAGGAGTGGATCCCCCCCCATTGCAGACATAGGGACCCCCGCCTCCTTGGAAACCCCACTGCAAACACTGGGACCCCCCCCACTGTCCCCAAATTACAGATATTGGGGACCCCCCCATGGCAAACAAAAAGCCCCCCCGCCTTTGTACACATAAGGACCCCCCCGTAGAAGTCCCCATTGTCCCCAAATGCCAAATATGAGGGACCGCCCCCCCGAAAATCCCCATTGCAAATCCCCACCGCACACACGGGGACCCCCCATAGGGACCCCCCCTCCCCCCATTGCAGACATAAAGACCCCCCCACCGACCCCCCCCCCCCAGAAACCCCTCCATCCCCCCACTCCAGACATAAAGACCCCCCCCCCAGCACACACAGGGACCCCCCCGCAGGGACCCCTCCCCCCACTGCAGACATAAGGACCCCCCCCTTCCTTAGGGACCCCCCCCCACCATTGCAGACACAGAGACCCCCCCCGCCCCGCCCCTCCCCCCGCCCAGCAGCGACCCCGCGGCGGCCGTCGCGGACCCCCCCCCGTTCCCCACCCCCCCGGGCTGCACCCAGACAAAAGCAATTATTGGGGGGGGGGCGACCCCACAGAGCCCCTAACCCCCCCCAGAGCGGGGGGAGGGGCAGCTGGGGAGGGGTCTTGATGAAGGTGGGGGGGTCTTTAATAGGGAGGTTTGGGGGGGTCTCAATGGGGGGATATGGGAACGTGGGGGGGGGCCAACGAGGGGAGATTGGGGGGGGGTTCCTTTTGGGAGGGGGTCTTTGTAGGGCGGTACTGGGGAGAGGGCATCGCTTGGGGGGTCTTTAATTGGGGGATATTGGGGGGGGTTCACGGGGGGGGGCTCAACAGAGGGATATTGGGGGGGGGGGAAGGGGGGGGCTCTGCTGGGGGGGTCCCAATGGGGGATATTGGAGGCCGGGTGGGTCCTCAACAGGAGGATATTTTGGGGAGGGGTCCTTAATGGGGGGGGTCCTTAATGGGGAGAGGGGGTCCTCAGTATAGGGGGCGTGAGGGGGGGCCCCAAGAGGGGGACATTGGGGGGGGTCTTCTCAATAGGGGGAATTGGGAGGGGAACAGTGCGAATATGGGGACACCACGGTGGTCCCCAACATCGGGACAGCATCAACCCTACATCAACCCTACAGACCCAATTAGGGTCAGGGCCACCCCTACAGACCCCAACACCACGACCATCAGTGTCCCACAGCCCCGCTGTCACCGAGTCACACTGACCCCACTGACCCCACAGACCCATTGTCCCCAATGCCCCAAGTAACCCCCACGTCCTCAGTGCCCCCCAATGCCCCCATAAAGACCCCAATGACGTCCCCCACAATCACCACAGAGACCCCAACGTTCCCAGAGAAAACACAGCATCCCCACAGAGACCCCAAAGACCCACAGCGTCCCCACAGAGACCCCAATGTCTCTCCCCCAATGTCCTCATCCCCCCAACATCCCACAGAGCCCCAGTGCCCCCCAACGCCCCCATAGAGACCCCAGTGTCTCCATAGGGACCCCAACGTCCCCATTCCCAATGCCCCCCATTCCCCCCTGCGTCCCCATAGAGACACCTATGCTCCCCCACTGCCCCTATAGAGGCCCCAATGTCCCCCACTGTTCCCACAGAGACCCCAACGCCCCCCCCAGCACCCCATATTGATTCCAATGTCCCCAGTAAGGACCCCAATGCCCCATAGCAGCTCCAATGCCCCCCGCTGCCCCACAGATCCCCCAATGGAGACCCCAATGTCCCCCACTGTCCCCATTGAGACTCCAATGCCCCCAAAGAGCATCCCTCAATTCCCCACAGAGACCCCAACGACCCTCTTCAGTGTTCCCACAGGGGCCCCAATGCCCTCCAGTGCCCTCATGGAGACCCTATAGAAGCCCCAGTGTACCCCAGAGACCCCAATGTCCCCATTCCCAAGGACCTCATTCCCCCCAGTGCTCCCATAGAGGCCCCAATGTGCCCATAGGGACCCCACTGAGGCCCCAATGACCCCACAGAGACCCCACAGAGGCCTCAGTGGCCCCATTCCCAAGGCCCTCATTCCCCCAGTGTCCCCATAGGGAGCCCAGCGTCCCCCAGTGCCCTCATAGAGACCCCATAGAGCCCCCAATGTCCCCTCAGAGCCCCCAATGTGCCCCAATGTCCCCATAGAGCCCCCAATGTGCCCTCAGAGCCCCCAATGTGCCCCAATGTCCCCATCCCAATGCTCCCATTGCCCCCAATGTCCCCGTAGAGACCCCAGTGTCCCCAGCAGAGACCCAATGCTCCCACAGAGACCCCACTGTCCCCATAGAGCCCCCAGTGTCCCCATAGAGCCCCCTACGCCCCCATTCCCAATGCCCCCATTCCCCCCACTGGCCCCATAGGGACCCCAATGCTCCCATAGAGACTCCGCCGTCCCCACGGAGTCCCCAGTGTCCCCATAGGGCTCCCAATGTCCCCACGGAGCCCCCGAAGTGGGGAATCCCGATTTGGGGGGGGGTCCCGGGGCCGTGGGGGGGCGGCAATCAGCGGCTGTCGCCGTTGCAGCGCAGCCCTTTTGCTTAAAGAGATTTAGGGCAGAAATCAATGGGAAATTTAAAAATCAATGCGGCGCGAGAGGGAAAATCGATGGCTTTAATGGGGCCGTCGATGCGGTGCCACAACAATTAGAGGGGTGGGGGGGGGATTCCCTCCGGGGGGGTCGGGAGGGGGGGGGGGGGGATTCCCCTGTCTGGAGGGGGAGGGGAGGGAGGGAAGGGATTCCCCTGTATGGGTATAGGGATGTGGGGTGGGCAGGGGGGGATATGGGGTGGGGGAGGGTATGGGGGGGCTATGGGGACGGGGGGGTCGTGGGGGGGGGGGTTCCCCTGTCTGGGGGGGGAGGAGGAGGGGGAGGAGGAGGGGGGAGAAGGGATTCCCCTGTATGGGGATTGGAATGGGGAGGTGGGGGGGGGGGAGAGTATGGGGGGGCTATGGGGACGGGAGGTGGGGGGGATTCCCCTGTCTGGGGGGGGAAGAGGGGGAGTGGGGAGGAGGGAGGGAAGGGATTCCCCTGTCTGGATATAGGGGTGGGGGGCAGGGGCTATAGGGTGGGGGGCCTATGGGGAGGGGGGCTGAGGGTCTGGGGGGCTTGGAGGGCGGAGTTGGGGTTGTAGGGATGGACCTCACAGCCCCAGTAGTCAGACTACAGCCCAATACACCCCGATACAACCCCACTGCACCCAATACAGACCCCAATACAGCCTAACGGCCCCAATACGCACCAACACAGCCCTACACAGCCCCCAAACACCCTAATAGACCCCCACTGCACCCCAGTACAGCCCAGCACAGCCCAGCAGACCCCAATACAGCCCACCAGACCCCAATACAGCCCAGCACAGCCCAGCACAGCCCAATACAGCCCAGCACAGCCCAATACAGCCCAGCACAGCCCAGCAGACCCCAACACAGCCCAGCAGACCCCAGTACACACCAATACAGCCCTATACACCCCAATACACCTCAACACAGCCCCAAATACTCCCAATACACCCCAAATACAGCCCCAAAGGCAGCCCTACACGGCCAGACTGCACCCCATTACAGCCCAACACACCCCAATACAGCCCTACAGTCAGACTGCACCCCATTACACCCCAATACACCCCAATACACCCCAATACGGCCCTACAGTAAGACTGCACCCCAATACGCCCCAATACGGCCCTACAGTCAGACTGCACCCCATTACAGCCCTAATACACCCCAATACACCCCAATACAGCCCCAATATACCCCAATACGGCCCTACAGTCAGACTGCACCCCAATACACCCCAATACAGCCCCAATACACCCCAATACAGCCCCACTGCACCCCAGCCCCCAGTACAGCCCAGAGACCCCAAGAGTCCCACTGCACCCCAACAGCCCCCCAGAAAACCCCAAAATGGGGCAAAAAAACCCTAAATATCAAAACCCAACTGGGGTAAAAGAAAATAAAAAGAGATGAAAAATAAAACCCCCAAAATGGTGGAAAATTAAAGGGAAAAAAAAAAAGTGGGGGGAGGGAAGGTGAAAATCCCACAAAAATGGTGAAAATGGGGAAAAAGTGGTGGGAAAAAAGGATGAAAAAAATAAAATGGTGAAAAAAAATGGTGAAAAAAGTTGAAATAGAAACGTCCCAAAATGGTGAAAAAAAATAAAAATGGTTAAAAAAAAAAATGGGGCAAAAAAATCAACAAATTTGGAATTCACCAAAATGGGGGGGGGGGGGGGGAATGGGTAAAAAAAAAACCAAATTTTGAATTCATCAAAATGGGGGGAAAAAAACCAAATTTGGAATTTACTAAAATGGGGGAAAAGGCCCCAAAATTCGGAAAAAAAACAAATTTTGAGTTCATGGAAATGGGGCAAAAAGGCCCAAAATGGGCCAAAAAAAAACTGAATTGGGGCATTCATCAAAATGAGCCAAAATGGCCCAAAATGGGGCAAAAAAAAAATCAGAATTCTCCAAAATGGGGCAAAAAGCCCCAAAATGGGACAAAATAACCCCAAATTTTGCATTCATGGAAATGGGGGGGAAAAAAAAATGAACTCATCAAAATGGGGCAAAAAGCCCCAAAATTAGGGAAAAAAACCCAAATTCAGAATTCATCAAAAATGGGGGAAAAAGCCCCAAAATTGGGTAAAAAAAAAAACAATTATGGAGTTCATCAAAATGGGGCAAAAAGCCCCAAAATGGGGAAAAAACCCAAATTCCAAATTCACCAAAATTGGGGGAAAAAAACCCAAAATCGGGCAAAAGGAAAACAACCAAAAAACCCCAATTTGGAATTCACCAAAATGGGGGGAAAAGCCCCAAAATGGAGCCCCCCCAGCGCCGCCAATTAATTGCAAAGCCCAATTAATTAATTAATTGCAAGCTCCGATTAATCACAAATCTCAACTGATTACACGCAAACCCCAATTAATCGTGAACCCCAATTAACCGTGAACCCCAATTAAGTGCACACAAACCCAGTTACCCACAAACCCCAATTAATTGCAAATCTTAACTAATAATTACATGCGGACCCCAATTAATTACACACAAATCCCACTTAATTGCAAACCCCAATTAATTCCATGCGGAGCCCATCTCTTTGTAGGACCCACTTAATTGCAAACCCCAATTAACTACACACAAACCCATTAATCACACTCGGGCACTGTTTCTTTGCAGGAGCCCAATTAGCTGCAAATCCCAATTATTCGCACTCAAAACCCAATTAACTACATACCCCAATTAATGACACACAAAGCCCATCGCTTTGCAGGACCCCAATTAATTGCAAACCCCAATTAATTGCGCACTGATACCAAATAATGCCATGCAAACCCCAATTAATGACACACAAACCCCAATTAATTGCAACCCCCCAATTGACCCCAAATCCCAATTAATCCCGACCCCCCCATTCCAAACTAATTAATTACAAACCCCTAATTGATCCCTATCACCCATTACTTCCAAGCTCCATTAATTGCTAACCCCCAATTAATCCCAAACTCCCACTGATTGCAATCCCCCAATCAATGCCAGCCCCCAATTAATTCCAGACCCTCATTAATCGCAAACCCCGTTTCATCCCCAGCCCCCCTTAATTGCAAATCCTCATTAATCCCAAACCCCAGTTAGTTCCAAACCCACAATTAATCCCAAAATCACATTAATTGCAACCCCCCAATTAATCCCAAACTGTCATTAATCCCAAATTCCAATTAATTGCAGAGCACGCTTTATTCTAAAGCCCAATTAATGGCAAGCTCCCAATTAATCCCAAAACCCAATTAATCCCAAAGTGCCAATTAATTGCAGACCCCCGTTAATCACAAACCCCACTTCATCCTCCATGCCCATTAATTACAAACCCCCAATTAATCACAGAACCCCATGAACCCCAAACCCCCCATTAACCCCAAGCCCCAATTAATACCAAACCCCAATTAATTAATCCCAAACCCTCACTTCATCCCAAACCCCAATTAATTGCAGACCCCAGTTAATCCCAAACCCTCATTAATTGCCGACACTCATTAATTGCAGCCCCCACTTCATCCCAAACCCCCATTAATCGCCAACCCCAATTAATGGCCACTCGTCATTAATTGCTAATCCCACTCTGTCCAAAACCCCCATTAATTGCCGACCCCCATTAATTAATTGCCGAACCCCATTAATTACCGACCCCCATCCCAAACCCCAATTAACCGCAGCCCCTCATTAATCGCTACCCCGCTTCATCCCAGACCCTCATTAATCGCCAGCCCTCATTAATTACAAACCCCACGTCATCCCAACCCCCGTTAATCACAGACCCTCATTAATTGCCAGCCCTCATTAATCGCTACCCCACTCCATCCCAAACCCGCATTAATCGCAGCCTCCCCCCTTCCTCCTAATGACCCCGCGCTAATGATGACCCCGCGCTAATGACGCCCCCGCGCCGACGAGGCCCCCTAACAGGCCTCTCCTTAATGAGGCCCCTTAATGAGCGGCCGCTAATTGCTCCGCGCCGTACCGCAGTGCCGCGCTCACCCACCGCTGCCGCCGCCGCCGCCCTCGCGGCCCCCCCCAGAGCCCCCCCACCGCCCCCCGGCCGGCCGGCCGACCCCGCCCCCCTGCCCCATAGCGGACCCATAGGGAGCCTATGGGGACCCTATAGGGACCCCATAGCGGACCCATAGGGAGCCTATAGGGACCCCATAGCGACCCCATAGCCGCCCCATAGCGGACCCATAGGGAGCCTATAGGGACCCCATAGCCGCCCCATAGCGGACCCATAGGGAGCCTATAGGGACCCCATAGGTACCACATAGCGGACCCATAGGGAGCCTATAGGGACCCCATAGCCGCCCCATAGCGGACGCATAGGGAGCCTATGGGGACCCCATAGCCGCCCCATAGCGGACCCACAGGGGGCCTATGGAGACTCCATAGCAGACCTATAGGGACCCCATAGCCACCCCATAGCGGACCCATAGGGAGCCTATAGGGACCCTATAGGGACCCCATAGCCGCCCCATAGCGGACCCATAGGGAGCCTATAGGGACCCCATAGACACCATATAGCTGCCCCATAGCCACCCCATAGGGATCCTATAGGGACCCCATAGACACCATATAGCTGCCCCATAGCCGCCCCATGGGGATCCTATACTGACCCCATAGCCGCCCTACAGGAATCCTATACTGACCTCATAGACACCCCATAGGGGTTCTAAAGTGACCCCATAGCAGACCCATAGGGATCCTATACTGATCCCATAGACACCACATAGCCCCCCCATAGGGATCCTGTAGTGACCCCACAGCCGCCCCATAGCAGACCCACAGCCTCTTAACCCCCCGACCCCCACAGCTGCCCTGGCCCTGTATCTCCCCTATGAACCCCACCGCCCCTTTATCTTCCCCCCGATTCCCATAAACTGTTACACCCCCCCCCCAGGACCCCCCTTTGGGCCCCCCCCGCCCCTATAGACCCCCCACGGACCCCCGCCCCTATAGATCCGCCCCCCAATGCCCCCCCCACCATTTTTCCCTTTTTCTATTTTTTCTTCTCCCCCTTTTATTGTTTCGTTTTTCCTCCTTTTTTATTTTTTCCTTTTTAATTTTTTTCCCCTTTTTAATTTTTTTCCCTTTTTTTGCCCCGTCCGTTTCCATAATCTGTGGGATTAACGCGGGATTACGGCATTGATTCACCTCTCCCACACGGAATATCCCATTAATTGCAGATGTTGTTCCGGAATCTGAGCGACTTTTGTGGGATTAGCACCTTAATTTACCTTAATGACACAGAAAGTGCCACTAATTACAGATCTGAGTCCGTAATCTGATGGATTTATGCGGGATTAGCGCTTTAATTTACTTTAATGACTGAGAATGTGCCATTAATTATAGACGAAATCCCACAGTCTGATGAATTTATGTGGGATTAGCGCTTTAATTAGTCTCTATGAACCAGAACGCACCATTAATTAGAGATTTAAATCCATAATCTGGCGGATTTCTGTGGGATTAGCGTTTTAATCACCTCTATGACATGAACTATGCCATTAATCACGGATTTAAATCCATAATCTGAGGGACTAACGTGCAATTAGCACTTTTAATGACCTCTATGACATAAATTATGGCATTAATTACAGATTTATACACCGATGTCCCGGGATTTAGGAGGTATTACGGTATTAATTGGCATTTACGACCCATAATTCCCCACAGATGCGGGATTTATTGCTCAATATTCGGGATTTCCGTCGCATAGCTCAATTAATTACCCCGAGGTCATTAATGAGGATTACAGCCATCACCGCCCACGCCGGATTTTGAGGAATTACGGCCTTAAATCACCGCCGTTAATGAGGGAACGGCCCCCAAATCGCCCGAATTTACCCCAGTTTCTGCCTGCAATTCCCACAGGGTGGGACGAGCAGAGGGCTAATTGCGGCTAATTAGAGTTAATAATTAAATCGGGGGGAGGGGACGGGGCGGGATTCGAACCCGCGGCCCTTAGGCGCCGTTCGCCGCTAGCGGGATTCGAACTCGCGGCCTCTCCGTGCTGCGCGCTGCGCTCCGCCCCGCGGCCTCACAAAATGGCGGCGCTGCGCGGGACGCGGGTGAGGGCGCGGGGTCGGCCGCGGCTCTGCGGCGGTCGTCGGGTTTTGGGGCGAAAAAGTGGGGATTTGGGGCATAAAAATGGGGGTTTGGGGCGTAAAAGGGGGGGTTTTCCCTCAGGTGTGCCGTTTTTATGGTGTTTTGGGGTGAAAAAGTGGGGATTTGGGGGGTAATTGTGGGGGCTTGGGGGTGAGGGGGGGATTCCCTCAGCGGTGTCGTTGTGTGCGATTTGGGGCAGAAAAGTGGGAAATTGGGGCAGAGAAGTGTTTTTTTTCCCTTAGCTGTGTTGTCACTGTGTCGCCTAGGGGCAGAAAAGTGGGAATTTTCCCTCGGCTGTGCCATTATTGTGTTGTCTTGGGCCAAAACAGTGGGAATTTGGGGCATCATGTTGAAGGTTCCCTCAGCTGTGCCGACGTTGTTCCATTTTGGGGCAAAAAGCTGAGAATTCGGAGCATGAAAGTGGACTTTTACCTCAGTTGTGCTGTTATTGTAGAGATTTGGGGCAAAAAAGTGGGGATTTGTGGTGTAAAAGTGGGAGATTTCTCATAGCTGTGCCATTATTGTGTCGCTTTGGGGCACAGAAGTGGACTTTTACCTCAGCTGTGCTGTTGTTTTGGGGGGGGGGAAGTGGGGATTTAGAGCAAAAAAGTGGGAATTTAGAGCATAAAAGCAGTTATTGTCCTCAGCTCTGCTGTTATTGAGTCATTTTGGGGTGTAAAAGTGGGGTTTTGAGGCAAAAAAATGGGGATTTGGGACATAATAGGGACAAAATGGGGATTTGGAGGGTTAAGGAGCGAATTTCCCTCAGCTGTGCCTTTATTGTGGGGATTTGGGGCAAAAAAGTGAGAATTTGGGGCATAAAAGTGGGTTTTTTTCTCAGCTGTGTGGTTACTGTAGTGATTTGGGGCAAAAAAAGTGGGAATTTGGGGCATGAAAGCTGCTGTTATTGTAGTGATTTGGGGTGTAGAAGTGGGGATTTGAGGTAAAAAAAAGTAGGGATTTGGGGTGTGAAAGTGGGGGATTTTCCTCAGCTGTGCATTTCTGTGTCATTTTGGGGCAGAAAAAGTAGGAGTTTGGAGAATGGAAGTGGGAGGTTTCTCATAGCTGTGCCATTGTTGTTTTGGGGCACGAAAGTGGACTTTTACCTCAGCTGTGCTGTTGTGGTGTTTTGGGGGGGAAAGTGGGGATTTGGGGAAAGAAGTGTGGGGCTTCCCCTCAGCTGTGCCAATATTGTGCTGCTTTGGGGCAAAAAAGTGGCGGTTTGGAGCAAAGAGAGTGGGGATTCGGGGCATAAAAGTGGTTATTTCCCTCAGCTGTGCTGTTTTTTATGTCATTTTGGGGCATAAAAGTGGGTGTTTGAGGCAAAAAAGTGGGGATTTACCTCCATTGAGGTGTTACTCTTTAATGTTTTGGGGCATAAAAGTGGAGTTTTTCTTCATCTGTACCTTTATTGAGTCTTTTTAGGATATAGAAGTCGGGATTTGGGGCATAAAATTGGAGATTTGTCAGCTGTGCCATTTTTGCATCCTTTGGGGGCAAGAAAAGTGGCCTAAATTCGAGGTTTATGGGGTCAGGGTTGTCGGGCATTGGTCCCGAATTGTGCAGAATTGGGCCCAAAGTTGCTGGGATCCCTACGGTGCCTTTTGGGGCCGCCCCACACCCCAATGTGGGGGAAGGGTGAAGGGCAGAGGGACGGCAGTGTGGGCTGTGTTGTAGGGTGTGAAGTGCTGTGGCCCTGTAAGGGAGACGTGGGGTCCCACAATCCTGGAGTGTTGGAATCGTAGGATTGCGGGGGGTCCCACAATCTTAGGGTCTGGGGATCGTAGGATTATGGAGGTCCCAGAGGTGTGGAGTCCTGGAATTGTGGGGTCCCCATTTCCTGGGGTGTTGGAGTCATAGGACTGGGGTCCATTCCAGGGTCCCAGAATCATAGAACTTGGGGGGGGTCACCGAGGCCCTGGAGGGGTCCTGGAATTGGGGGTGAATCCCAAGTTGTGGGGTCCTGGAACTGTGGAATCATGGGATCACTGAAATCTGGGAATTGGGGGTCCTGGAACTGGGGGATCCCAGAGCAGTGGTGTCCTGGAATTGTGGGGTCCTGAAACTGCGGGGGTCCCGGAACTGGGGGATCCCAGAGCAGTGGTGTCCTGGAATTGTGGGGTCCTGAAACTGCGGGGGTCCCAGAATTGGGGTTGAATTCCAGAATCATGGGATCACTGGAAGTGGGGGGGTGGGTCATGAGGATTCTGCAGCTGAGGGGGCCTGGAAGTAGGGTGGGGTCATTGGAGTCCCAGGAGTGGGGGGGGGGGCAGTGCCCATTTCTGACCTCCCCCTTCCCCCCCAGGTGCTCCCCACAGCAGCACGCTGTGGGCGCAGGCTGCTCTCTATGGGGGCTGCCCCACACGTGCAGCACGGGACCCCCACAGGCGGCTTCAGCTTTGGTGAGTGCTGGCATTTTGGGGCAGAAAGCTGCCGGTTTGGGTAAATCCTGCTCTATGTGTGGGGGGGGCTTTTCCACAGCCCTTCCATCTCACTGAGCAGTCGTGCTGCTCCCAAACCCCTCTGCCCCTCCCCCCCAACATCCCAACCTCTCCCTCGCTGCCCCCATAACACCCCAAACCTTTTTACCCCCCGATAAGACCCCCGCTCCCCCCATCAGCACTTCTCCCCTACCTCCTCAACATGTCCCCCAACACTCCCTCCAACCTCCTGTTGCCTCCCAGCACTTTCCGCCAACCCCTGTGCCCCACAAGTGCTCGCCCCATTGTCCTCTCCCCCATGAGTCCCATAAACCCCCCATGCCCAGCGCTGTGTCCCCCCCATAGAGCTGAGCCCACAGCAGAAGGAGTTCCAGGCTACAGCACGGCGCTTTGCACTGGAGGAGATCATCCCCGTGGCAGCACAGTATGACCGAACTGGAGAGGTATCCCCCATAGCCCCCTGCCCTCAACCCTAATTAAGGGCCAGCCCTTAATTAATACTCTGTTGCAGTATCCCATGCCGCTGATCAAACGTGCCTGGGAGCTGGGGCTGATCAATACTCACATCCCTGAGAGCTGCGGTGAGTGGATGGCTGCGCCCACAGCTGTGTGTGTGGGGGGAGCTGGGGGGTCCCTGTGGTCACTCTTGTGGGGTCTCTATGAGGCTCTCTGGGATCCTGGTGGTGCCCTATGGGTCTTTACGATCCGTGTAGGATCCCTATGAGTCCCTTTGGGGGCTGTATGGGGTGCCCTATGGGGCTTTGTGGGATCTTGGTGGTGCCCTGCGGGGTCCCTATGGAATCAGTGGGTTCCTGTAGTGTCTCTATGGGGTCCCTATGGAATCAGCGGGTCCCTGTGGGGTCCTCATGGGATCCCAGCTGTGGGTGCTGCCCCACAGGCGGGCTGGGCCTGGGCTGCTTCGAGGCGTGCCTTATCACTGAGGAGCTGGCATACGGCTGCACCGGCGTCCAGACAGCCATGGAGGCCAATTCCCTCGGGGTGAGCGCCCCTTTTTTCCCTCATTTCACCCCAATTTCAGTGTTTTGGGGGCTGGAGGGGTGATGTCCCTCTGCTTCCTCATAGCAAATGCCGCTGATCATCGCGGGCAACGAGCAGCAGCAGCGCAAATACCTGGGCAGGATGGTGGAGGAGCCCATCATGTGTGTGAGTGCTGCCTTATGGGAACACTTTTTATGTCCTTTAACCAAAAATGGGCCTTTTTGGTTCCCTTTTCAGCTCAAACTGACCCCAAAGTGACATTTTGTGCCCTTCCTGGGGGCGGTTTGGGGATAAAAAAGGGTTAAAATGGGAGTGCTCCTTCCTGCATGTCCAGGAGGAGCTTTGGGATGAAGGGACAGACCCCAAAGCCATTTAGGGGCAGGGCAATGGATTCCATCTCCCTGCACTCTGCAGAGCCCAGGTAGAGGCTCAGGTATGTGTTCTTATGGGTGGGGGGAGAAGGGGCAGGGGGACACTGAGGTGGGCGGGGGGGCAGTGGGTCTCTGTGGGTCCTGATTGGTCTCCATGGGGTCTCTATGGGTCCCAATGTTTCCCAGCCCATTTCTATGGGTTCCCGTGAGGTCTGTGTGGTTCCCAGTGCTTTTCTATGGGCCTTTAAAGCCAGGCTGTGGGCAGCCTGCTCTGGTGGTTGGTGACGCAGCACATAGCAGGGGGTTGGAACTCAATAATCACTCTGGCCCTTTGCAACCCAGTCCATTCTATGATTCATTCACCCCAGGGGAAGCATCGGGGCTCTGCTGTGCAGATCCGGCTGCAGTAGCAGCCCCAAAAAGGGCATTTTTCCCCCTAAAATCCCCCCATCCATCCCCCCAGGCCTACTGTGTGACGGAGCCCGGCGCCGGCTCCGATGTGGCTGGCATTAAAACCAAAGCGGAGCGGAAGGGCGACGAGTACATCGTCAATGGGCAGAAGATGTGGATCACCAACGGGGGCAAAGCCAGCTGGTGGGTGAGATCTGACCCCTTTTTCAGGTCCTTTCGGCCCGAAATGGAGGCCGATCTGGAGGGCGGTTTGTGTCACTGAGGTGGGGTTGGTGGTAAATGGGGGAGCAGCGTTGAAAGCTGTGAGGTTGGGGAGCTGTAAGTGGGGGAAGAGGGCACTGAGACCAATGAGCTGTGGTTAATTATAAAGGGAGAAAACAGCAGTGAGATGTCTGAGATGCGGTTAAGTACAAATACGGAAAACAGCTTTTAAAGCTCTGAGAAGGGATCACTTATAAATGACAAAATCATCATCAAAATTTTTGAGATGTGGTTAATTATCAATGGGAAAATAGCATTGAAAGCTCTGAGATTGGGTCAATTTTATCAGCGGGAGAAAAGGACATTGAAACCAATGAGATTTGGTTAATTATAAATGGGAAAAATAGCATTGAAATCTCTCAGATTTGGTTAATTATCAATGGGAAAAATGCCATTACAACTTGTGAGCTGTAGTTAATTATCGATGGGGAAAGCAGCTTTAAAAGCTCTGTGATCTGGTCTCTTATAAATGGGGAAGATGCCATTGAGACCCACATCCTCCCCTCCCATGTACTTCCCAACCACTTCCTTCCTTCCCCCTCCAGGTACTTCCTGCTCACTTCCCCCTCCTTTTCCCCCGTACTTCCTGCTGACTTCCTGCTCCCTTCCAGGTACTTCCTGCTGGCACGCACAGACCCGGACCCTTCGGCCCCAGCCAGCAAAGCCTTCACGGGGTTCGTGGTGGATGCTGACAGCCCCGGGATCCACGTGGGGCGGAAGGTGGGGCTGCGGCCTTGCCCTCCTCGTTATCTTAATGCTTAATTAGCTGTCTTCAGGCTAATTAACACTTGGTGGTTCCGGCTGTCTGAGGACAAGTTCTTAACCCACCCCACAGTCCGTCCTTCAAATCCACCCCTCTGCAGTGCAGACAGGATGTGCTGTGGGACCGCACCAAAGGCAGAGTGCAGGGAGATGGCATCCACTGCCCTGCCCCTAAATGGCTTTGGGGTCTGGCCCTTTATCCCAAAGCTCCTCCTGACCTCTGTGGGAGCCGCAGAGCACCATAGAGACCACGCAGGGACCCACAGATCCCATGGGGACCCCACAGGGACCCCATAGGGCTCTGCCAGGATTCCCCAGAGCCCCACAGGGACCCCCTAGGGACCCAATACAGACCCTATACAGACCCTCTAGTGCACCACTGGGATCTCACAGAGCCCTATAGGGACCCCACAGGGCACTGCCAGAGCCCCACAGGGATCCACAGATCCCATCGGGATCCTATAGGGTGCTGCTAGGATCCCCCAGAGCCCCACAGGACCCCCATAGGATCCCCTCACCCTGAGGCGATGTCCTGCTTGGTGCCTGCAGAACGGCCTCCATTTTAATGCAGGAGCTGAACATGGGGCAGCGCTGCTCGGACACGCGGGGCATCGTCTTTGAGGACGTGAGGATCCCCAAGGAAAACGTGCTGCTGGCCGAAGGCGCCGGCTTCAAGATCGCCATGGGAGCCTTTGACAAGACCCGGCCGCCCGTCAGTGTCCCAAAACGGTGAGATTTGCACCCAGAACGGGGCTGTGATGGTGGCTGAGATCTGTGCTCTCTGCAGGTGGCGGCCGGCGCCGTGGGCTTGGCCAGGAGGGCGCTGGATGAGGCCACCCGGTACGCGCTGGAGAGGAAGACCTTTGGGAAGCCCATCGTGGAGGTGAGCCGCTATTTAGCTCGTTAATTAGGGTCTCATTAGTTGTAAAGCGTGGCTTGAAATGCTGCCGGATGTGAGTGAGAGCGGGAGCACCTCACCCATAGCTGGTGGGATTGATGCGAGTTCTGGGTGCTGGGATGGGGAGCATAACTGCCCGCAACCCCGCTCCTCATCCGCGCCCCACAGCTGCACAGCACCACATCCACTAGTTGCCCACACCTCCTGACCCCCCGTTAGTGGCTCGTTCCCCCCGCTAATGACCGCCGCTGATTAATTGCTGCCCTTAGCACCAGGCCGTGTCCTTCCTGCTGGCGGAGATGGCCATGAAGGTGGAGCTGGCCCGCCTCGCCTACCAGCGCGCCGCCTGGGAGGCGGATGCCGGGCGCCGCAATACGTTCTTTGCCTCCATCGCCAAAGCCTTCGCTGCAGACGTGGCCAACCAGGCAGCTGCTGACGCCGTGCAGATCTTTGGAGGCAGCGGCTTCAACAGCGAATACCCCGTGGAGAAGCTGATGAGGGATGCCAAGATCTACCAGGTGGGGGAGTGGGACGTTTGGGGCAGCGCTGGCCTTCAAATAGTCCAGATTTTCAAAGAAAACCCTTTGAAAATGGCCAACCCCAGACCCATATTGTGGTCCTTATCCATATTATGACCTCAGACATTGAAATCGCTCAAATCTGGCCCAACACTTCCCCTAGATTTCCCAAATTTCCCTTCTGCGGATGCTGCTAAATGTACTGATTTGAGGAAATGGTCCATTTGGGGCAGCGTTGTCCTTCAGATAGCCCCAGTTTTCTAAGGAAAGCCTTTGGAACTGGCTGTCTCCGTCCCCATTTTATGGCCCCAGATGCTGAAATTGCACAAACTTGGTCCAACAGATCCTCCAAATTTCCCTTTTGCTGATGCTCAGAAGTGCATTTATTGGAAGAAATGGTCCATTTGGATGTTTTGCTCTCAAAATATCTCCAGTTTTCCAAGCAAACCCATTGAAAATGGCAAACCCCCTCCCCAAATTTTATCCAAATGCTGAAATTGCCCATATTTGGTAACCAAACCCTTTTCCTGTGTTTTTTTTGTGGCAGATTTATGAGGGCACCGCTCAGATTCAACGCCTCATCATCGCCCGGGAGCATCTCAGCAAATTCCAGGCACACGTTTAGGTTCAAATCCCCATTTTCTGCCATTTTGGGCTTTGGTTCTTCGTGCTGTGGCAGTGCCTTGGGGCCCTTCTCAGCCAACACAAAGTGGGCGGAAAAGGGACTTTTACCCCCAAATCCCTTTCCTTCCACAGTGGCTGAGTGCTGCCCCCCTCCTCACCCCCCTCCAGCACCCCCAAATTTTTGCCTTTTTCTGCTCTGTTTTCACTGAAGTGGCCCCAGTTTGGGGCAGAAGTGATGAGGGTGGCACAAATGGGGCGAAATCATTGTTTTTAATTGGAGTGATGGAAAATGACCCAAAACGGCGCTGATTTGGGGGTTTGTGGGGGGACCCCCAGCCCCTCATTAATTTATCTCAGGGAAGAATAAAATGAATGAACTCACTTGTGTTGCTCAGGAACGCACACAGGCCCCTGCACCCCCCCCCCCCCCCCCCCTGTAACTCTAACCCTAACTCCCCCTCATAATTGCCCCCCATACCCCTCTCTCCCCCCATTCCCATCCCCCCATAACTCCACTCTAACACTCCTCCTCCCCCATAACTCCCCTTCCCCCCTTCTTGCCCTCTAACCCACCCCCATACCTCCCCCAACCCCCCATCTTTCCATAACACCCCTGTAACCCCCTTCCCCTTTTAACCCCCCCAACAACCCCCTTCTAATCCCCTCTGTCTCCATAACCCCATATCCCCTCCATAACCCCCTACCCCCTTTATACCTCCACATAACCCCTCCCCCAAACCCCTCTTCCCCCATTACCCCCCCATAACCTCCTCTCTAACCCCCTCCCTTCTTAAACCTCTTGGCTTCCCCATAACCCCCCCACATCCCCTTCCCCTATATCCCCCCTCAGAATCCCCCCATAACCTCTCCCATAAATCCTCTCCCCTCCATAGCTCCTCCAACCCCCCCCGTACTCCCTCTCCCTGTAACATCCCTATACCCCCCACTCCTATCATTACCCCCATAACCCCTCTCCCCCCACTTCTCCCTCAGAAACCCCCCATAACAGCCCCTCAGCAGCACAAACACAAATCCCTTTTCTTTGTTGTCGTCCCCCCCCCCCCCCTAAAGTGCTGTTTTTCAGTGATTTCACCCCCAAAAAACATTGATTTTTTTGGAGGGAGCAGAAATGGGAAAATGGGGGGTGGGGGAAATGGGATTGGGGTGGGGGTGGGGAATGGGAAGTGCAATTATTTTGATTTTGAGTTCTTTTCACTTAAAGTTGTTGTGTTTGAGTGCACTTAGTGTCCTACAAATAAATGGGAACCCCCTAAATCCACCCCCAAATAAATATAAAGGAGACCCCCCCCATCTGCTCCTAAATAAGTGGGAACCCCCAAAATCTGCCCCATATATAACGGAGACCCTTAAAGTCTGTCCCGCAATAATGAGGTTTCCCAAAATCTGCCCCCAAAGTAAACGGGGACCCCAAAATCCTCCTCAAATATAAAGTGGACCCCCAAAATTCACACCAGTATAAAGGGGGGGCCCAAACACAAATGGGACCCCAAAACCCACCCTGATGCCCCCAGTTTGCACAGTGAGTCCCTCCCCCCCTTACATCCCAAATAACTGCTGACCCCAAAGTCCCCCCAGAGACTCCCAGGTACCCACAGGAACTCCCAGGTTTCCCCCAGAACTGCCCCCTCCCCCAGATACCCCATGGACCCCCCCGAAATTCCGATGGGAGCCCCCCATGCCCCAAAGGCCCCTCGGTGCCTCCGGGGACCTCCTCCATAACCTCACGCCCCCCAAATCCCCCCAGGACCCCCAATTCCCCTCCTTACACGCTGAGATTCCCCTCCCCCCTTAAAGGGCCCGCGCCCCTCTATTGGGAGGATGCGGGGAAGCCCTTAAAGGGCCCGCGCCCCTCGGTGGCACGTGGAGGGGGGACACGCTCCTGCAAAAGGCTCCGCTGACGTCATGCGGGGGTGGCCCGCCCGTGACGTCACCCGGGGGAACCCGGCTGTCCCCGCACCCCCTAACCCCGCCCCCCAATGTCGTCGTCACTGCGGTGTCACCTCCCCCCTCTATAACGGCTCCCAGGACCACACCGGCCCCATTTGCAACCCGCGACGGAGACATGCGGCCCCACAGAGGTACGCGGGCCCTTTAAGAGAGCGGGGAGTGGGACAGTGGCCCTTTAAGAGAGCTGAGAAGGGGACACTGGCCCTTTAAGAGAGTTGGGAATGGGCGACTGGCTCTTTAAGAGTGGTTTGAGCGGGGTGCTAGCCCTTTAAGAGAGTTGGGAATGGGACAGTGGCCCTTTAAGATACTTGGCAATTAGGTGCTGGCCCTTTAAGAGAGGTGGGAAAGGGACACTGGTCCTTTAAGAGCGATAGAAATGGGGCGCTGGCCCTTTAAGAGGGTTGGGAGTGGGGCTCTGGCCCTTTAAGAGAGGCTTTAAGGAGGGCTCTGTCACTTTAAGGTCCCCCCGCGGGGGTTTCCCCACGTGGATGGGGGGATCGGGGGGGGGGGGGAATCCCCGCAGGGCATCCCCGTGACGTCACAGCGCGGAGGTGGGGGGTCCCCGTGACATCACTACGGAGGGTTCCCCCACCCACGCGTGTCTCCCCCGCCGCCCGCAGGTGGGCGCGTGCCGCCGCCCCCCCCCCGCACTGTGAAGGAGCTCCTGGAGGGGATGCGGGGCGGGCGGGGGGCGCGAGGGCGGAGCCACGGGGAGAGCGGCGGTGAGTGGGGGTCGACCCTATATACACCCTATAGTCCGTGTCCTATATCCCCTGTAGATCCTATGGCCCCTATAACCCGTGTCCTATATCCCTTATAGACCCTATATCCCCTATAGACCCTATATCCCCTATAGACCCTCTATCTCTTATAGACCCTCTATCCCCTATAGATCCTATATCCCCTATAGACCCTATATCCCCTATAGAGCCTGTAGCCACTATATCTTATAGATCCTATAGCTCATATAGCTCCTATATCCTATATATCCCCTATCCCCTATCCCACCCCCACCCCCCATATCTCAACCCCGTATCCCACATCCCAACCCCGTATCCCCTCTCCCCCCAGGTGCCCCCATCCCATCCCCATCCCCCGCTCTCTCCTGGCCTGGACCCCCCCCGGCCCCCGCTGTGTCCTATGGGGTCCTGGGGGGCACTTATGGGGTCGGACCCCCCCCTATAGGGGGTGCCCAGGTGAGCAAGAACCGGAGGGGGGGAACAGTGGGGCCGGTGGGGCTTGATGGCGGGTAAGGGGGGGACAATTGGGGTTATGGGGTCAGTGGAGCCGGGGGGAGCAATGGGGGATATGGGGTCAAGAATGGGGTTGACGGGGCAGAGTGTGGGGTCAGTAGGTCAGAGTGGGGGGGTGAAAAGGTGGACTGGGGGTCAATGGGGTGGGGTGGGGGTCAGTGGGGGGGCAGTGGGGCAAAGTGCGGGGTCAGTGGGGAGGGCTGGGGGGCATTGGGGCAGGTTATGGGGTGAATGGGGCAGGGTGGGGGGGCAGTGGGGTGGGGGGCATTGGGGCCGCCCTGTGACCCCCAGCTCTGTTCCCACAGGTCGCCGTCCCCAGTGCCACCCCCGGCCCCTCCTGGGCGGTGCCAGTGGTGGACATGGGGGGCGCGGGGGGGGGTCCGGACCCCGATCCCGACCCCGATCCCGACCCCGACCCCGACCCTGAAGAGCTGTCGGCTGCGCGGGCGGCGCTGAGCTGCGTGCCCCCAAATGAGCTGCTGCAGCAGGACGAGGATGGGGACACGTCCGTGGGGGGCAATGGGGGCCGGGGGGGCAGGGGGGTCGTGTAGGGGCAGTGGGGGCAATGGGGTCAGTGGGGGCATTGGGGTCAGTGGGGGTTATTGGGGTCAGTGGGGTCGGTGGCGGTTACTGGGGTCACAGGGGTCGGTGGGGTCAGTGGGGGTCAGTGGGGCAGACTTCAAAGGTCGCTGCCCCCGTTAACACCCATTGCCTCCCACGAACCCCCATCAATTAAGCCCCGTTGATTAATTAACCCCCTCCCCCCAGGCTGCTCCACCTGCTGTGCGCCCGAGGGCTGCGCGCCCCCAGCCGTGCGGCTGCGGAGCTTTTTGGGGCCCTGGGGCGGCTGGAGCTGCGCGAGCACCGCGGGAAGGTGGGCTGATAACCGGCTAATAACGGGCTAATGACGGGCTAATAACGGGTTAATAACCGGCCGATAACCGGCTAATAACCGGCTAATAATGGGCTGATAACGGGGATAATGAGGGGAATGGGGAGGAATGGGGGGAAATGAGCTAATAGCAGGCTAATAATGGGCTAATAGTGGGCTGATAGCGGGCTGATAATGGTGGGTAATGGGCTGATAGCGGGGGGGAATGGGCTGATAATGGTATTAAACGGGGTAATTGGGGGAATGGGGGGTAACAGGTGGATAACGGGGGGGAAATGGGGAATAATGGAGGGGATTACGGAGGGATAATGGGATAATGGCGGGTTATTAGGGGGGAATGGGGGATAATGGGGGGAACGGGGAGGTTATGGGGGAATAGGGGGAGGATAATGGAGGGGGATGGAGGGAAATGGGGGAGAACGGGGGGAGAATCGGCTAATAACAGGGCATAATGGAGTAATAATGGGCTGATAATGGGCTGATAAAGGGGGGTAATGGGTGATAATGGGGGGGTGATAGGGGGAATGGAGTTCTGGGTTGGGACAATGAGGTTATGGGGTGACAGCGGGGTAACAGGGGGCTGATAACGGGGATTATGGGGGGTAATGGGGTGATAATGGGGGGATAATGGGGAGTAATGAGGGGTAATGGGGGGTAATGAGGGGTGATGAGGTTGTGGAGTGATAATGGGGGAATAATGGGATCTAATGGGGTATGAAGGGGTATAATGGGATGCAGTGGGAAATGACGGGGTACGGTGCGATATAACGGGAGCTGACGGTGACACTGGGATGTACTGGTCTATACTGGGATGTCATGGTCCATACTGGTCCGTACTGGTCCGTACTGGTCTGTAACGATGTCCCCCCCAGACCCCGCTGTTGGTGGCGGCGGCGGCGGCGGCTCCCGCGGTGCTGCGGGATCTGATCGCGCTGGGCGCCGACCCCAACGCTGCGGATCACGCGGGGCGCACGGCGCTGCACTTGGGCGCCGCCTACGGGCTGCCGACGGTACTGCAGGTAACGGGGGAACCCCAAGATATGGGGGGAGGGGGGCACAAACATGGGGTTGCAAATATGGGGGGACCCCAAAACAGGAGGAGGGAGGGCAAAGCTGCGCTTTGAGGGGGACACCAAAACATGGGGTGGTGCCAAACGTGGGGGGGGACCCCAAAGATATGCTATGGGGGAGGGGGCAAACACATGGAGGACCTCAGAACTGCCCTATGGGGGAGCACAGGGCCTCCAAAATTTGGAAGGGGGGTGGAAGGACCCCAAATTTCATCCTCCCCCCCCCCCCCCAGGCTGTGATGACGTCGGGGGTCCCTGTGAATGTGGAGGCACGGAACTTTGAAGGTGGGGGGGCCGGGGGGGGTTCCCCAAATAATGGGGCTATGGGGAGGAGGGCAGCATCTGTGGGGCACCCCGGGGTGGGCCCTCATTTTAGGGCTATTTAGGGAGGGGGGGTCGTGGTTTGGGGATTTGGGTTTCATTTGGGGGAGGGGGGCTGGGTTGGGGATTTGGGGCTTTTTTAGGGATGGGCCCTTATTTTGGGGTTATTTTGGGTTGGGCAAAGGGTCGTGGTTTGGGTTTGGGGGGGTCCACGTGTTTGGGGGTTTTGAGTCCCCAGTTTTGGAGGGGGGTCGTAGGGGGTGGGTGAACTATACTGGAGTGCTTTGGGTGCTCCCCTGAGATTTGGGGTGAAAATCCCCAATTTTGGGGTCTGAATGCCCCCCAAATTCTGCAGGGAGTTCCCCCACTTTGGGGACTCCTTTTAGGGCATTTGGGAGGGGGAGAGGGGCTCTTGGGGGATCTTTTAGGGCATTTTGGGGGGGGTTGCCTGTATGGATGCTTTGGGGGTCCCCCTGAGGGGGGTTCCCTCGGGTTTGGGATGAAAACCCCTTTTTTGCCTCCCCCCCCCCACAGGTCAGACCCCGCTGCACTGCGCTGCCCTGGCCCACACTGCTGCGCTGCAGGGGGGGGGACCCCAAAATCCCACCCCCCAAACCCGACTGCGCTGCGTCCAAATCCTACTGAGTATGGGGGCCGACCCTGCCAGCCAGGTGAGGGACACAGGGGACTGGGGGTCTCTGGGGGTCTCTATGGGATCTGTGGGTCTCTATGGGGTGTCTCCCTATGGCTTCCAGTGGGGTCTCTATGAGTCTTTACGGGATCTTTGGGTCTCTATCGGTCCCTATGAGTCTCTGTGGTGCCTGTGGGTCTCTATGGGGTTCTTTTGGGTCTCTGTGGGTCTCCCTATGGCTCTCTGTCTCTATGTGATGCTATGGGGCACCCTATAAGTGCAATCCCCACCCCACAGGACTCCAAGAGCAGCCTGACCCCGCTGCACATCGCCGTGCGGGGGGGGAACCTCAGCCTGGCTCAGCTCCTCCTGCGCCAGCCCGGGGGGGGGGCCCGCCTGGTCAACATGCAGGTGCGTATGGGGCGGCTATGGGGTGGCTATGGGGCAGAGGTTGTGGGATGAGAGCTGTGGGAGGCTATGGGACAGCTGTGGGGCTCTGTAGGGGAGTTATGGGGTTTGGAGGGGGGCTGTGGGGCTCTGCAGGTTGGTCTGGGGACCAGGGAGGACCCTGGGGTCACCATCTATGGGGTGTCTATGGGGCGGGGGTTGTGGGACGAGAGCTGTGGGGCAGCTGTGGGGCTCTGTAGGGGAGTTATGGGGTTTGGAGGGTTCAGTGGGGCTCTGGGAGGTGACTTCGGGATCCCATAAGTCCCTGTAGGTTCCTGTGGGTCTCTGCAGGTCACGCTATGGGTCATGCAGTGAGTCTCCATGAGTCTTTATGTGTCCCTGCGAGGTCCCTGTGGGTTCCTGTGGGTCTCTATGGGTCTCTGTGGGTCCCGGTGTCCCCCAGTGTCCCCACCGCCCCCAACGTCGCTGTGTCTCCCCCCGCAGGCTCACGGCCACACCGCCCTGCACATGGCTGCAGCGCTGCGGGGCGGCCAGCAGGAGGCGCTGTTGCGGCTGCTGCTGCGCTGGGGCGCCGATCCGGCGCTGCCCAACCTGGAGCACCAACGGGCGCGGGCGCTGCTGCCGCGGGGGGGGCACGGAGAGCAGGTGGGGGCACAGCCCGTACGGGACCCCAAAACCCCATAGCTGAACCTAAGCCTCGTAGCTGAGCCCAGAAACCCCACAGCTGAACCCAAAACCTCATATCTGAACCCCAGATCCCCACATCATACCCCCAAACCCATAGCTGAACCCAAAATACCATAGCTGAACCCAAAAACCCCACACTGTACCCCAAAAACCTCGTATCTGAACCCAAACACCCCATATCTGAACTCAAATCCCCAAATCTGAGCCCCAAATTTCCACATCATACCCCAAAATTCCACACCTGAACCCAAAAAACCCACATCTGAACCCATATCCCCGTATCTGATCCCCAAACCCCATATCTTAACCCCAACTCCCACTATGGTACCCCCAAATCCCACTGTTTTACCCCCAAAGCCCCCTATTTTACCCCCAAGCCCCACATTTTATGCAAAATCCAACTGTTTTACCCCAAACCCTATTTCCAGCCCCCAAATCCCCCTTTCTCACCCCCAAACCTCACTGCTTTACCCCAAACCCCACCATCTTGCCCCAAAATCCCACTACTTTACCCCAAATCTGCTTTACCCTCAAGTCCCCCTTTTTCACCCTAAAATCTGCCCATCTTACCCCAAACTCCCCTTTTTCACCCCAAAATCCTGCAGCTCCGCCTCCTCCTGAAGCGCCGCCGCTCCGCGCGCCGCCCCTCCGTGACGTCATCACAGGGGACCCCTCAGCAGTGACGTCATCACAGGGGACCCTCAGCCGTGACGTCATCACCAGGGGACCCTCAGCAGTGATGTCATCACAGGGGACCCTCAGCCGTGACGTCATCATGGGGGGAAAACCCCGACCCCCCCCCGCTGTCATTTTTTGTTGATTTCTGTGAAATCGCTCATTTATGGGGGAGCAGAGGGGGCGGGGCTTAATGTCCCTCCCACCCCCCCCCCCCAATCAGTTTCCAGGAAATTAATTAATTTGAGCAGAGGACCCCAAAAATTGGGGGGTGGAGGGGCACATGGACCCCATTGAATATTGGGGTGCAGCTCCTTTAAGACCCCCCACAGGGGGGACTACTGTGGCCCCCAAGCTCTTCCCCCTCCACGAGCTAATTATGCTAAGGGTAATTAGCTTGATTTCTGCAGGGCCCCAATTTGGAGCCTTTTGGCCTCATATCAGGCAATTTTTGGCCCCAAAATGTGGATTTTGTCCCCAGATTGGGGTGGTTTTGCCCAAAGTCAGAGATTTTGCCCCAAAATGAGGGGATTTGGCCCCAGTTTGGTGCATTTTGCACCCAACTGTGTGGAGGTTGTCCAAAAAATGGCAGTTTTGCCCCAAATTGGGGAATATTGACCAAAAACAGCCGTGTGGATTTAGCCCCAACTTGGGACAATTGACCTAAAATTGGAGATTTTGCCCCAAATCGGGGTATTTGTCCCCAAAATCGGTGGATTTTGCCCCAAAATTCACCTTTTCTGTCCCAAAATGAGCAGGTTTTCCCCCAGATTGGGGGATACTGACTAGAAATTGACACTTTTGCTCCAAATTGGGAGACTCGACCCCAAAATTGGTGAATTTTGCTCCAAATTTGGGAGGTTTTGACCCAGGTTGGTTTATTGGACCATCAAAACTGCTGGATTTTGCCCCAGAATTCATAGTTTTTGCCCCAAATTGGGGAAGCGTTCAGAAATTACATTTTGCCTCAAATTGGGGGATTTGTCCCCAAAACCTGTGTTTTGCCCCAAACGTGGGAGATTTTGCCCCAAACTGGGGAATAGTGACCAAAAATTGGACATTTTGCCCCAAATTGGGGATGTTGCCCCCCCCAGCGGTGCACTTTGCCCCCAGCGTCTCCCTGTTGTCCCAGATGGGGGAGGTTGCCCAAAATGGCTCATTTTGTCCCCAGAATTCAGAGTTTTGCCCAAAATTGGGGAATTTTGCCCCAAAATTAAGGCTTTTGTCTCCAAACTTGGAGCTTTCTCCCCAAAGTGGAGGAAAAATCCCCCCAAAGTGGAGATTTTGCCCCAAATTTTGGTGCGTTTGTCCAAAAATGGGTGGTTTTGCCAACGACTGGGGGACTTTGCCCCAAAATCGTGGATTTGACCCAAAATGAGTCTGGTTCATTTTCTCAAAGCAGGAAATATGGCCCAAAAAGTTGAGATTTTGCCCCAAAATTTGCGCTCCCCATTTCCTCCCTGTCTCTCTCAGTACCCCCCAGCCCCCCCGCTCCCCAGTACAACCCAGTGCCTCCCAGTATAACCCAGTTCCGTGCAGTGCCCCCCCATTTCCTCCCAGTTCCCCCCCAGTGCTCCCAGTTTCCCCTCTGGGGGTCGGAAAGGGGAACTGAGAGCAGCACCTGCGCTGGGGGAGGGGCAGCGCCGCCCAGTATTGCCCAGTATAAACCAGTGCACCCCATAGCTGGATCCCCAACCCCATAGCAGGGGCCTCAATCCCATACTGGTGATCCCAGCCCCATAGATTGTCCCCAGCCCCACAGAAGTGTCCCCACATCAGCACAGCACTCTTTATTGGACGACAGATCCTAAAGGTGACAAATCCTAAACAAACCCTAAAGGTACCAAACCCCAAAAGGTGACAAACCCCAAAAGGTACAGATCCTAAGAGGTGACAAACCCCCAAAGGTGGCAGATCCGAAAAGGTGACAGATGTCCCCATGGTGTCCCCATAACATCCTCATGGTGCCACATGACATCCCACGACGTCCCCACGATGTCCCACACACGATGCCCCTATTTCCTCCCCACGACATCCCATAATGTCCCCGCCACGCCGCCCCGTGACGTCACACCACGTCCCCCCGCCGTGCCGCCACCGCCCTCACGGCTTCTCCAGCCCCGCGCCGCCGCCCCCCGCCGTCCCCACGTCCTGGTAGGTGGGCTGGGGGCGGTGGGAGATGTCCTCGTACATGGAGCACTGCGTCAGGTCCAGCCCCTGCGGATGCACCGCTGTCACCACGGGGTCCCAAACGCGTCCCCACGGCCACCAGATGCGTCCCACGGCAACCAAGTGGGTCCCACGGCCACTGAGGATCACCCCACAGCCCCACGGCCACCAAGGGATGCCCCCAGTGTCCCCCCATAACGTCCCCGTGATGTGTCTGCATGGCCCCATGGTGTCCCCACATCTCTGCATGTCCCCACGTCCCCCGATGTCCCCATGTCCCACGTCACCTCATACAGGTTCTCCTCCTCCCCCAGGCTCTTCTTGCCCTGCAGCAGCCGCTCGTTGGCCCAGCGCTTCTGTGGGGACATTGGGGACAGCAGAGGACATTAGGGCACATTGGGTGAAAACAGGGCATGGGGACAGGGTGACATGGGGACACGAGGACGGGAGTGACATGGGGACGGGGTGACATGGGGACACGAGGACGGGAGTGACATGGGGACGGGGTGACAAGGGGGCAGGGTGACATTGGGAACGTAGCGATGGGTGACACCATGGGGACAGGGGTGACACTGGGGGATGTGGTGACACCGGGACACGGAGATACAGTGACATGGGGATGGGGTGACACGGGGACACGGGGACGAGGTGACACCCTGAGCAGCAGCAGCATCCCGGGCCCCGCGGCGCACAGCAGCAGCAGGGCTCCCTCAGCCACCATCAGGCGGTTCTTCGTCCCCTCCGACAGCGCCAGGAACGGCGCCGGCTCCGACTCTGGCAGCACCACAACCACAGCCGGCGTCACCGACGGCCACCGACGGCCTCCCAGTGCCACCAATGGCCACCCACGGGCCACCCTGCGCCAGAAACGGCCACCAACTGGCCGCCCAGCACAACCCATGGCCACCAACGGGCCGCCAATGGCCGACAGCGGCCCGCCCACGGCCCTCCCAAACATCCCCACGTGCCACCCCCCCACGTGCCACCCCCCCCCCACGTGCCGCCCACGTGCCTCCCCGTGCCCCGCCCCCCGCTCACCGCGCACGCGCACGAAGGTCCCACACGACGCTCCCTCCGCCGTCCCGTCCCGAACGCGGCAATAAAAAATCCCGGCCCAGTTCCTCCCCGTTCCGTTCAGCACCAGTTCGGTTCCGTTCGCCGCCATCTCCGCCCCCTCCCGTTCCGTCCCTTCGATGGGGGTCACGGAGCAGCCGGGGCGCGGGCAGGCCAGGCGGAACCACGTGACGTTGGCGCCGGGTCGGCCGTGCGGGCAGCGGAGGGTCACGTGCTTCCCCGGCATGACGGTCAGCGAGGCGGGGACGCGCTCCACGGGGACGCGCGCCGGGCACGCGCGGGTGGAGGAAACGGCGTCGGGGTAGGAAGAGACCGAGAGAAAAGCGGAGGGGTGGGAGGGGCGGGAGGGGGAGGGAGAGGAGGGGAATTGGAGGGGGGTGGAGGAGCACGGCGGGGTGGGGGGGGGGGAAGTGAGGGAAGCGCCTGGAAATGGGGAGGGGGCGTTAATATTGGGGGGGGAACACAGAATAAAGGGAGGGGAGCAAAAATGGGGGGGGGGCATACCAACATGGGGGGGAACCCAACATGGGGAGGGGGGTTAATATGGGGGGAGGAGCCAAAATGGGGGGAGTAATATGGGGGGGTTCAATATGGGGGGGGACCCAGAATAAAGGGAGAGGGCAAAAATGGGGGGGTGGGGGGGGCACCAAAATAAGGGGTGGCAAAAATGGAGGAGGGGTACCAAAATGGGGGGGTAATGTAGGGAATGGGACCCAAAATGGGGGGGACCCAAGATAAAAAGAGGGGGGGGGGCAAAAATGGGGGAACCAAAATGGGGAGGGGGCTTAATATGGGGGGAGGACCCACAAATGGGGGGGTGGGGCCACAAAATTGGAAGAAATTGATAAAAATGGGGAGAAATAAAGAAAAAAATGAGGAGGGGGGTGGGAGGGAAATTGCCCCCAAATCGGGGAACATTCAATAAAAATGGGGGTAAATCCTCCAAGGTTTGTGTTTTCTGGGGGGGGAAATGCCCCAAATTGGGGGAAATAAAAGAAAAATTCGTTTTTTTGGCAGGAGATCCCACAATTTTGGTGGAAAATACTTAAAAATTGAGGGTGCCCCCGCCCTGAACATCTGTGCCCCCTCCCACCCCCCCCCTTCGGGTTTCGGTTCCCCACATCCGGGGAGTCTCTGGGGACTGATGTTATTTGGAAGCCCCACAGGACCCAAAATCCCCCAAATTGGCCCCAAAATCCCCTCCTCCCCCACCAGTATCTCTTTTGGGAGCCGCCAAATCCCCCCCCCAAATGTCCCAGATCACCCCAAACCACCCCCAAAGTTCCCCCCCCAACCCCTATAGGAACCCCAGTACCCCCCACAGCCCCAATAATCCCCCAGCCCCCCCCCCCAAACCCCAAATTTGGGGACCCCAAACCCCCAGCATCCAGTACCCCAGTATTCCCCCCCCATGGCCCCACAGGACCCCCTGACCCCAAAATCCCCCCCAGAAGCCTCCCAGCCCCATAGGGCCCCTTCAGCCCCACAGAACCCCACAACCCCTGACCCCAAAGACCACCCCCAGCCCCAATGGACTCTCCCCAGTCCCACAGACCTCCCAGTACCCCACACCCTCCTAGCACTATTTGACCCCCCCCGCCCTGCAGGACCCTCTGACCCCACAAAGCCCCAAACACCCCATACCCCTCAAGAACCCCTGACGCCATTTGACCCCCCAGGACCTCCCCAGCCTCATAGGACTCCCGCAGACATACAGAAACTCCCTAAGACCCCCTGACCCCACCATCACCCCATACCCCCCGGGACCCAAAGACCCCCCAGCACCCCATATCCCCCTAACCCCCAAACCCCCCCTGGACCCTTTCGGACCCCCCCAACCCCATAGGACCCCATAACCCAACAGACCCTCCAGCACACCATTCCTCACAGAACCCCCATGATTCAATTTGACCCCCCAGGACCCCATACACCTCCTGACCCCGAAGACCCCCCCAGCCCTATAGGACTCCCCCAGTCCCACAGACCCCCAGCAACCCATACCCCCCTGACCCCATTTGATCTCCCAGGACCCCCCCAGCCCCAGAGGACCCCCCCTAGACCCCCCCCACCCCATAGGACCCCCCATAGGACCCCATACCCCGGAGGAGCCCCATGACCACCAGTGCAGCTGCGAACCCCATCGCGCGGAGTGGGCGGGGCCTGCGGAGGGGAGTGGGCGTGGTCAGAAAGGGGCGGGGCCGGCGAGGGGCGTGTTCGGAAAGGGGGCGGGGGCTCGGAGGGGCTCTGATGCAAAGTCGGGGACTCTGAGCGGCACAGGGGGGCTCCGAGGGGCTCTCGGAGGTACTGGGGGGCACTGAAGGGCACGGGGGGGAATGGGGAGCACAGGGGGTCAGTGGGGACTCACGCACTGCTGTGCCTCAGCTTCGCACGCGCGTCGCTGTGTTTAAAGGCACCCGCGCGTATCGCAGTGCCTGAACACACGCATCAGTTGCGTGATGGGTGGGGGGAACCTTTCCTTTAAACATCCAGTTCAACAATGGTAGTCGAGGTGCCAGAAGGAGCTGTGTTTCAGTACCGACCACTTCAGAAGCAGCCCGAATCCCCTCATACGCGGCTAAGATCTCCTTTTCAGTTGGAGTGTAGCCCTCTTCCAACCCCTTGTAGGCCCGACTCCAGAATCCCAGGGGTCGGCCTCGGGTCTCTCCTGAGGCTCTCTGCCACAAACTCCAAGTGGGACCTTTCTCTCCAGCAGCAGTGTAGAGGATGTTCTTTATATCCTGCCCTGTCCGTACTGGCCCTAAGGCCACGGCACGGGCTATCTCCTGTTTAATCTGTTCAAAAGCCTGCTGCTGCTCAGGGCCCCATGTAAACTCATTCTTCATTCTTGTCACATGATAAAGGGGGCTTACAATGAAGCTATAGTTTGGTACATGCATTCTCCAAAAGCCCACTACACCCAAAGAAGATTGTGTCTCTTTCTTACTAGTGGGTGGAGACATAGCGGTGATTTTGTTGATCGCATCTGTCGGGATGTGACGACGGCCATCTTGCCACTTTATACCTAGGAATTGAATCTCCTGAGCAGGTCCTTTCACTTTGCTCCGCTTAACAGCAAAACCAGCACGCAGAAGAATCTGGATTATTCGCTCTCCTTTTGTGAAGACTTCTTCTGCTGTATCGCCCCACACAACGATATCATCAGTGTACTGCAAGTGCTCAGGGGCACTGCCCTGTTCCAATGCAGTTTGGATCAACCCGTGGCAAATGGTTGGGCTGTGTTTCCACCCCTGGGGCAAACGGTTCCAAGTATACTGAACACCCCTCCAGGTGAAAGCGAACTGTGGCCTACATTCTTTGGCCAAAGGAATGGAGAAAAAGGCATTAGCAGTGTCAATGGTGGCATACCATTTGGCTGCTTTTGATTCCAGTTCATACTGGAGTTCTAACATGTCCGGCACAGCAGCACTCAGTGGGGGTGTGACCTCATTCAGGCCACGATAGTCCACCGTCAGCCTCCATTCTCCACTGGCTTTACGCACTGGCCATATGGGGCTGTTAAAAGGCGAGTGAGTTTTGCTGATCACTCCCTGACTCTCTAGTTGACGAATCAACTTATGAATGGGGAGCAAGGAATCCCTGTTGGTGCGGTACTGCCGTCTGTGCACCGTTTTTGTAGCAATTGGTACCTGTTGCTCTTTTACCTGTAGCAGTCCCACAACAGACGGATCTTCTGACAGGCCAGGCAAAACAGACAGCTGCTTAATGTTGTTTGTGTCTACAGCAGCTATTCCAAAGGCCCATCGATACCCCTTAGGATCCTTGAAATGCCCCCTTCTGAGGTAATCAATACCAAGTATACATGGAGCCCCTGGACCAGTCACAATAGGGTGCTTTTGCCAGTTCCTACCAGTGAGGCTTATCTTGGCCTCCAACACAGTCAATTCTTGAGAGCCCCCAGTCACTCCAGAAACATGGATTGATTCTGTCCCTTCATGACTCGAGGGCATCAGAGTGCACTGTACCGGTATCCACCAATGCCTTATATTTCAGTGGTTCTGATGTGCCAGGCCATCGGATCCACACGGTCCAATAAACTCTATTATCCCGTTCCCCCCTTGACTGAGGGCAGGGCCCCTCTATTCATTACCTGTGGTAACCGGAGCAACTGCACTGGCGGTTGATCTGCTTTGTAATTCTCTCACCCGTGCTCGTAGTACATGAGTAGCTTGGTCGTGCCACTTCCTCATGTCTTCTCCATGCTCACGTAAGTAACACCACAAGGCAAGTCGCGATGTAGGATTCCTTCCTGGAGCTGGAGAGCGCTTGCCTCTAACAGCTGAAATTTTTGATGGTGCACCTGAGAAGGGGGGTTCATCGTCTTTAGTTAGTTGGATCCGCATTAGTTTCATCAGCTCCTTCATCTCCTTCAGTAGACTCTTTTGACTATTGTGACCTTCATCAAGCGTTTCTGATACTTCTACAGGTTTGTCACGATTCATCAGTGAAGACACTTGCTCTCGCATTTCATTCAGTTGCTCCGTCATTTGTGAGATGGCGGTGATGGAGGCGTGAGTTGGGGGTAGCTGTTGTTCATAGCTTTGGAGCATAAGAATCAATTCAAAAACGAAGGGTCTTCTCTGTTGGTCCTGGTATCTGTCAGATGCTGCCATTAGTGTAGCAGCGTATCTGTCTGGTGCTGTTGTTATGAGTTTCTGCCATATTTCAGGCGTTGTCCTCACTTTCTCAGGATCGTGGTCTTGGTGTGGGTCGTTAAGAACAAAGTTAGGGTCATACAGCATTTCCACCACAGCTGTTTCCCTCAAATACTGGATACCCTTTTCAACTGTATCCCACCTTTTCATCACAGGCTTCAAGCCGTCTCTGAAGGAGTACCTTTCCTTCACAGCTATTAACATTCGTTCCCAGAGGGAGGCAGCCCCATCCAAACATCGACTAATTCCTCTGTCAATAGCTGGATCTCTTTCAATGGCTCCTAGTTGGCAAGCTTCGTTACCATCTAGAGACAAGCTACTGGCCCCGTCGTCCCAACAGCGAAGCAACCAGGAAACGAGAGTTTCATTTGGGCGCCGTGTAAACTCCTTTCCTGAGCCTTGGATTTCAGTCATCTTCAGAGGCCGATGAGTAGTAACAGAGACTTCCTCTTCATCACTCTCTTCTGCATGTCTCTTTGTTTTTCCTTTTGCCTTTCTTGATGATGGTGGTTCCGAGGAGGGCCCCTCACCTGGATCTTCCTCCACCTCCTCCACCGCTTCTTCTTTTTTCCATTCTAGACGTGAGGACACTCATTTCCATTTCTTGCCCTCCACAGGGGCAACTGATATTGTTACTGGTGTCTCCTGTAATTGATCAGATTTGACTTGGAGATTCTCCCCTTTGGCTTGAACCTCAGCTCGGAAACTCTCTCTCTCCAAAACAGTATTATATAGGGCACGGTAAGCACAAGCCAAACCCCAAATAAGTTGTACCCTCTCATCCCCTCCCCTTACCTTCCCTCCCCTCCCTCCCCTCAACTTCATCACCCCTTCAACTCCCCTCCCCTCCCACTCCCCTCCCCTCCCCAGCCGCTCCACTCCCCTCCCTTCCCAGCCACTGCCCTCCCCTCCCCTCTCCTTTTCCCCTCCCCTCTCCTTTTCCCCTCCCCTCCCTTCCCCTCTGCTCCTCTCCCCTTCACTCCTCTTTGCTCCCATTCGAATCCCCTCCCCTTTCACTCCCCTCCCCCCCCATCCACTCCCCTCCCGTCTCCTCCCCTCCTCTCCCCTCCCCACAGCTCCCCTCCCTTCCCCTCTGCTCCTCTTTCCTCCTTTCCTCTCTGCTCCCCCTCTAATTCCCTCCCCTTCCACTCCCCTCCCCTGCCACTGCTTTCGCCTCCCCTCTCCTTTTCCCCTCCCCTCTCGTCCCCGCCCCTCCCTTCCCCTTGGCTTTGCTCCCCTCCTCTCAGCTCTCCTTCTACTCCCCTCCCCTTCCACTCCCTTTTACCGCCCCTCCCCTACCCTCCCCAGCCGCGCCACTCCCCTCACCTCCCCCTCCATCCCCTCCCCTCCATTCCCCTCCCCTCCCACTCCCCTCCCCTTCCACTCCCCATCCCTCCTTTCTCCTCCCTTTCCATCCCCTCCAGTTCCATACCCTCCCCTCCCCTATTGTCCCCTCTACACCCCTCCCCTCCGCTCACCCCCACTTGCCTTCAATTCCACTCTCCTCCCCTCTGCTCCTCTCCCCTTCTCTCCTCTTTGCTCCCACTCCCCTCCCCCCCCAGCCACTCCCCTCCCATCTCCTCCCCTCCCCCTCTCCCCAGCTCTCCCCTCCCTTCCTTTCTGCTCCTCTCCCCTCTGCTCCTCTTTGCACCCATTCTAATCCCCTCCCCCTCCATTCCCCTCCCCTCCCCAGCCACTGCCCTCCCCTCCCCTCCCCCCCCTCCTCTCCCCTCCCACAAGTGAGCGGACGATGCCGTGCTCCTCAGCCGCCTGCACAGTGCTGCTGTCGGTGGCATCGCCGTCGGTGATGATGATGAGAACCCGGTGGGTGCAGGGCCGGTGGCCGTTCTCCACTGTGAAGATCTGCTCCCTGCGGGGAGAGGGGGGTTGGGGGGCAATCATGGGGACATCGGGGCGGGCGGGTGGCCTTGAGAGCACCTACAGTGCGACCTTGGGAGGCATGCGGCCATGTGACTGACAGGTGGTCACATGACACAGTCACATGATGCGGCGCAGGGAGACACAGCGTGACTGCGGGGAGATGGGCGGTCACATGACAGGAACTCACAGTCAGGTGGTCACGTGAAGGGAACTCAGACAGGTGGTCACGTGACAGACAAAGCGGTCACGTGACAGGTGGTCACAGAGGTCACACGAAAACAGGCGGTCACGTGACAGGAAGTCACCGGACAGGTGGTCACACAACAGACAAGATGGTCACGTGACAGACAGGCGGTCACACAACACGAAGTCAGAGACAGGCGGTCACGCGACAGGCGGGCGGTCACGTGACAGGAAGTCAGCAACAGTTGGTCATGTGGCCCGAAGTCACAGACGGGCGGTCACGTGACAGGGTGCCAGGAGACACAGCGAGCGCAGGGAGGCGGGCGGTCACGTGACGGGCGGGCGGTCACGTGGGGCGGTCAGCTGACACGCATGCGACATATTGGACGGCCGTGAAGGTGTCGGTGAAGCCGCCCTGCTGCCGGACGTCGCGCAGCAGCTCCCGGGGCTGCGGCCGCTCCGAGTAATTGCGGAGTAAGAAAACCGGCTCCGGGGAATCGGAGAACTGCACGGCTGCGAACTGATGGACAGACGGACATCCCGTACTGACACCACAGCGACCCCGTGGAGGTCCTGTGCTGCCCCACAGATACCCCATAGAAACACCATAGCGACCCCATAGAAACTCCTATAGACCCACAGGGGCCCCGTAGAGACCCCATATCGTCCACACAGACCCCTTACAGACCCCATAGAGACACACAGGCTCAGGGAAATCGGAGCACTGAACGGCTGCGATCTGATGGACAAACGGATGTGCGGACATCCCATACCGACACCATAGAGACGCCATAGGGACTCCATAGAAACACGTACAGACCCATAGAGACTCCTATACACCCGTAGGGCCCCCAGAGAAGCCCACAGAGACCCCAGAGAAGCCCCCACCCCCACCCCCCGGTGCTCACCCTGAAGGAGCTGTTGCTCAGCTGCTCCATCACCTCCACCATGAAATCCCGGATGGCCTTGAACTCATGTGCTTTCAGACTGCCAGAGCCGTCAAACAGGAACACTGGGTCCACCATGCTGGGAACCCAGCCTGCCCCGGACAGATGTGGGGACACATGGGGACCCATATGGATACGTAGGGACCCCATAGAGACCCATAGGGACTCATAGGGACCCACAGCTAGCCCCACACATTCCCCCAGTCTCACCCTGATATCCAGCCTCCAACACCTGCAGCGGCCGCAGTTCGGGGTCCAGCACAGTGCAGACCCCCCCAACGTGGATGTTGTGGTTGCATTCCCACCTCAGCCCGGGGCCACAAGCCTGGGATGTGGGGCAGGGCTCAGGGCTGCCCCATAGCCCCCCCAGAGAGACCCTAGAGCTGCCCCATAGAGACCCATAGGAGCATCAGCCCCATAGTCGCCCCATAGAAACCCCAGAGAGTTCCTCTGTGATCCACAGAAGATGATCTGTGGGGCAGACATCAGCCCCATATCTGCCTCATAGAGACCCCAAAGATGCCCCATAGCCGCCCCATAGAGACCCCATAAAAGATGATCTGTGGGGCAGACTTCAGCACCCTATCAGCCCCATACCTGCCCCCCACCCAGCCCACATCCCCTACTCACGATGTTGTTGTTCCCATCCCGGCTCAGAGCCATTCCCATATGGGCAGCGCTGCGGTTCCCTGTGGATCACATCGGGGTCGTTCTCCCCCCCCCCCAATCCCACCCCGCAACCCCCTCATGACCCACCCCACAACCCTCCCATCCCAACCTCAATCCCAATCTCAGCCCAACCCTGACCCCAACCCATCCCAATCCCCACCCCAATCCCAATACCACCCCATCCCAATCCTAGCCCCAATCCCACCCCATCCCTTTCCTGATCCTAATCCTCCCACAACTCCAATCCCACCCCAATCCCAGCCCACACCCTGGCCCTACTCACCCCATAACTCCACTTCCCTGCACTCCCCATTCTGCACCTGGCAGCCATACAACCGCCCCACATTTGGAGCCCCCACAACCACCCTGTAGGGGAACACAGCCAAATATGGGGCAGTCCCACGGCCAATGGTGATTTGGGGTCACATATAGGGCCATGGATCCTTACCATCCCTCTGACAGCATCAGCACCCCATAACCAAAGCTGGGGGTCCCCGCGACCTCCAGGACCTGCTGTGGGGTTGGATGGATGTTGAAGGTTCCCATAGGGGAGAACAGAGCTTGGGGGGGGGGGGCACAGTGGGGTCACCGTGGGGCCAAAGCACCCCATAGCACCCTACTGACCCCATAGCAACCCCCATAGGACACCCCCAAATATGGGATCCGCCCTCACCCCCGAGCACAACGCCCATAAGGGCGGTTATAGGGCCGGCCATGGCGCTGCTGCCACACTGTGGGGCCGCCGCTTCCTTCCGCCCTACAACGGAAAAGGATGTGGGTGGTGGCGGTGCTGTGCAGTGCCAATGGGGCCACAAAGGGGTGGGCCGGAGTCTGTAGGGGATGGTGGGAGCTTATGGGGGGCATAAAGGATGTAGGGCTCTATAGGGGATTGTGGGGGCTTGTGGGGGCATGGAAGGTAAGGAGGACTTTAGGATCCGTAGGGGGTCAGGGTGGTCTATGGGGAATTGTGAGGGTATATGGGGGGGCATGGAGGACAAGGGGGACTTTGGGGTCTGGAGGATTTGTGCGGGGTTATAGAAGGAGAAAAAGTCACATTTTAATGAGAAAACAAGTATTTCTGGGAGAAAAAAAGTCGTATCTCAGGGGATAAACAGGTATTTCTGGGAGGAATTTCCATATTTTCGGTGAAGTCCTGTATTTCTGGGAGAACAGGTCACACTAAATCCAACCAAATCAAACAACGCGAGAGGGAAACAGCGACAAACACGAGTTCTTACACAGGGAAGCTCGTACCTCTGCTTCGGTCCAGCCAGGAGCTCCACCTTCCCTCCTCTGTACTCCAGGAATGCTGCTGCTCCTCTCCTACCTGAGAACCCAAAATGCCCATAAAGGCAGGACAAGGACCAGAACTCAAACTCTTTAACTCACTTTACATGATGCTCTGATGTAGAACACTGACAACAAAAACCACAGAACCACAGCAGAGAACCTTCCCCCATGGCAGCCAGCCCTTAAATGGGGTCTAGGAGAGCTGCAGCCAGGCTCCACCCTTCCATTCACAGCTGAATGCCTTCACCTGTGCTCCCACAGCTGACTCAGTCCTTGCCTCAGGTGGTCAATCAGTGGTTCAGGCCGTGACTCAGCAGCTCCCATTCGCAGGGCTGTGAATTGACAGCTGAGTGTCCCTGGGAGCTGTGGGTGTGCAAACAGCACTCTGCATTGCCAGCAGTGATTTCAGCCCTTTGCTGCCCGGGCTGCTCACACAGATCTCAGCATCTGCTGTGCCAGCATTGAGATCTGTGCTTCCCAGTCTGTTAGAAGAGTCACCAACTGGCATCGAGGACAGACTGGGACCAAACTATGTGGGCTATGGCAGGTCATCCAGCCATAGACCTCCCTTGGCAGGTATTCGTTTTCCCCGTTATCTTTGCTCTATGGCCATACAGGCACTGTGAGGACAGAGCTGGAAGCTGTGATGGAGCACCTGGGAGGGGTGCAGCCCTGCGAGCACAGCTGGGGGCAGTTCGGCTGTGGGTGGGGCTGAGCCGGGCTCCACCCCTCCCTGACCCCATTTAAGGGCTGGGAAGCGCAGGGGCAGCATCTGAACCTGGGGAGTGCTTCCTTTAGGGTGGGGTGAGCCCTGCTCTTTGGGATGGGTGATCCCTTTTCTATGGCAGGGCTGTGATCTCTTCTTTTTTTTTAGGGGACCCTGACTGCATTTAAGGGCTGTCAGCCATCTGTACCTGGAAGCTGCTTCCCTTAGAGTGTGGGTGAGCGTTGGTCCCTGGAATGGGGTAAGTGGTTCCATTTTTATTTCAGGGTTGTGTTCTTCCCTTCTGGGGGATCCTAACCTCATTTAAGGGCAGCATCTGAACCTGGGGGCTGCTTCCGTTGGGGTGTGGGGAGCAATTCCTGCTTTATTTCAGAGCTGTGAGCTCTGCCTTTCTGGGGATCTCAAGCTGGATTAGAGCAGCTGTTTCTGCTATATGCATTGTTTCCTCTTCAGTGCTTCTTACCTCATAATCTCCAGTCTGGGTCTCCAAATGTGGCTTGTCTGCTCCCACATCATCCCACTTCATGTCTGTAATGCATAGTGCCATGTGTTAACTGCACCCATGTAGAGTTTTTTAGGGGCATTCTGTGCATCACTATCATGTATTAAGTTATGTTCTGCATCTCTTCTGATTTCATTTTGCAGCCTGATGGGGTCTAAGGATTGCCTGGGCTCCTCCGATCAGCGGTGTGAGATCTGTGCAGCAGGTAATGAACACCATGAGCCCCACGTTGGTGCACTGCTTGTGTGCAGGTAGGTTTGCGATGCGGTCCAACTTCCCACAGTGAGCATCCACAGCTGGAGCAGGTTGCTCAGAGCCTGACCCAGTCTCACACTGAAAGGGGCAGCGCATCCACCACGTCTCCGGCAACCTGTTCCACTGCCTCACCACCCTCACTTGGAAGACATTTTCCATGTATCTAGCCTCATTTTTCCCTTGTTCTTTCCTTTAGGTATTGAAAGGCTGTTACCAGGTCACCTCGGAGCCTTCACTTCTCCAGGCTGAGCAGCCCAGCTCTCTCTCCTTATAGGAGAGGTGTTCCGTCCCTCGGTTCGTATCTGTGGCTGTGCTCTGGATGTGCTCCCACAGCTCCACGTCTCCCTGCACTGAGGACTCCACACCCAGATGCAGCTCTCCAGGTGAGGCCTCACCAGCGCAGAGCAGAGGGGCGGGGATCGCCTCCCTTCGCCCGCTGGCCGCACATCTTTGGATGCAGCTCAGGATACGGTTGGCTTTCTGGGCTGGAAGGGCCCATTGCTGGTTTGTGTCCAGCTCCCACCCACCAGTACCCCCAAGGCCTTACGGGGCAGGACTGCACTCAGTGCTTTCATCCCCCAGCACGTTTTGGTGGTGGGTGTTCCCTCATCCCAGCTGCTGACCCTGCACTTGGGTTTGTGCCCCTACTGAGCCTGTTGAGTCCCTCTGCATGATGTCCTGTCCACTGGTGTGTCACTGCACCCCCAGCTCGGTGTCATTAGGGTGCACTTGATCCCACTGTTGATGTTACTGATGAGGGGCAATCCCAGATGTTTATACAAACTGGGCGTAGAACCCCTTGAGAGCAGCCCTGCGGAGAAGGACTCGGGGATCCTGGTGGATGAGAAGCTGGACGTGAGCCAGCAGAGCGTGCTTGCAGCCTGGAAGGCCAACTGTATCCTGGGCTGCATTAAAAGAGCGGCGGCCAGCAGGGAGAGGGAAGCGATCGTCCCCCTCTGCTCAGCTCTTGTGAGGCCCCATCTGCAGCACTGCGTCCAGGCCTGGGGCCCCAGCACAGGAAGGACGTGGAGCTCTTGGAGCGGGTCCAGAGGAGGGCACTGAGATGGTCAGAGGGCTGGAGCACCTCTCCTATGAGGAAATGTTGAGGGAACTGGGACTGTTTCTCTCAGAGAAGAGCAAGCTCTGGAGAGACCTCATCACAGCCTTCCATTACTCAAAGGTAGGGCATAAGCAGGAGGGGCAATAGCTGTTTACGAGGGTGGATAGGGACAGGACAAGGGGAAATGTTTTAAACTGAGACAGAGGAGGCTTAGGTTGGTTATCACGAGGAAGCTTTTCACACAGAGGGTGGTGATGCACTGGAATGTGTGCTTTAGGGTCACTTCCAGGAGGATCTGCTCCGTGATCGTTCCCAGCACAGAGGTGAGACTGACATGGTGGTCATTCCCTATCCTTAATGACAGGTGTGCTGTTGCCTTTTTACTCACTAGGGACTTCACCTGACTGCTTGACTTCTCAAACACCACTAAGAGTGGCTCGGTGACTGCAGCAGTGAATTCCCTCAGAACTCTGGGACTCATCAGGACCCACAGACTCCTGGATGTTCGGGTCCTCAGGTGGTCCAGAACCTGATCTCCCATCACAGTGTGGGATGGGGAGGGGCCTGTGGGCCTGGCATTGCTTCCTCAATCCCCACCTACCAACCCAAAGGTGAGGGCTGTGTGTGATGAGCAGTTATCAGAGAAGAGGGAAGCAAAAATGTTGTTGGGTCCCTGAGCCTTCTCCTTGTCTGTTCCCAGCTGCAGTGCTGCTGTAAGCAGCATCGTGCACGGAGTGCAGCCACGTTGCTCTGAGAAAGGAGCACTGCGGTGCACGTTTGTGAAAGAGGCGCTACCCTACATGTGGGGGCAGTGCCTTCATTACTGTATTGTGTCCAACAGTGGCAGCAGAGCTGTGGTGCTCCAGAGTGCCGTAACGACTGCATGGAGGTGCGTGGGTCTTCATGAGAACAGCCAGGAACTGAAGTCTGCATTTCCTGGGATGCCTCGGGACCTCACTTTGCTGACTGGTAATTGTCTGCCCAGCAGGTAAGGGCAATGCACACCCACCAGTGTTCACCCGTTCCATAGCATGGCACAACATGGTGCTCCCAGAGCTCTTATTGCACTTAATGGTGCTCAAATGGCTGCCTGTCCTTTTCTTTCTGTGTTCTCCTTGTCTCTGGCCTTTCACTGCGGTGTTCTCCTTCCCTTTGCCTTGGCTGTTCCTATTACATTCTCTTGCCCTCCTGTTTTTGTGTTCCATGCCACATTCTCTTGGCCATTGCCCTTGGCTTTCTTTGCTGCATTCACTTCAGCATTCAGTTTTGGCATTCCCTGCCACGTTCTCTCGCCCTCCTGTTTTGGCATTTCCTTCCGTGTTCTCGTGGCCATCATCCTTGGCATTTCCTCGCCCTTCTGTTTTTGTGTTCCATGCCACATTCTCTTCAGCATTCAGTTTTGGCGTTCCCAGCAGCATTCTCTTGCCCTCCTGTTTTGGCATTTCCTGCCATGTTCTCTCGGCCCTTGCCTGGGCATTCCCTGCGGCATTCTCTTTGACCTCCTGTTTTGGCGTTCCAGCCGCATTCTGCATTGGCCTTCTTTGTCGTGTTCTCTTTGGCCTCCAATTTTGGCACTTTCTGCCATGTTTTCTCTTAGCCCTTGCCTGGGCATTCCATGCCGTGTTCCCTTGGCCTTCCGTTTCGGCATTTCTTGCTTTGTTCTCTTGTCCTTTGCCCTCGGCCTTTCCTGCTGTGGTCTCTTTATATATTTTGGCCATTCCTGTTGCGTTCTCCTTGCCTTCACCTTGGCATTCCATTGGGTGCTCTCTTGGCTTTTTGCCCTTGCCTTAACCTTGGCTGTTTGCTTTGCATTTACCTTGGCTTTCCATGGGAGTTCTGCTTCCCTTTGCCTTTGGCACTCTGGGAATGGCTGGGAGGCAGCGTTCATGTTAACCTTGACCCGAACCCACAGCTGAATGGGAGTTCTCACAATAATTATGTTAACCTGCAGTGTATCTGTAAACCAAACCCTTAACCCAAAGTTAAAAATGTCCCTTACCCTAAATGCTGACATAAAAATAATGCCCCATATTTTCTGTCAAAGTAACCTTAATTGTAATTGTAGAGCAGAATACTGTTGTTAAACTAACTGTAACTTCAAACGTATAAATAGCATTAATTATATCCCTAACGCTCCCTTGTGTCATTAGAGCAACATGCGGAGGGTGCAGCCCTATATATGTGGGGCAGCGCCTTCATTACTGTATTGTGTTCAGCAGGTGGCAGCAGAGCCGCGGTCCTCCCGAGTGCCGTAACAACTGCACGGAGAGATGAGCGGGTCTTCATGGGAACAGCAAGGGACCGGAATCTGCATTTCCTGGGATGCCCCGAACTTCACTGTGCTGGCTGGTAATTGTCTGCCCAGCAGGTAAGGGCAATGCACGCCCACTAGCGTTCACCCATTACTTAGCGAGACCAAGGTAGGGTTTCCAGAGCTCATTTCTACATTTCACAGTGCCCCGAATGCTGCCTGTCTTATTCTTCCTGCATTCTCCTTGTCTCTGGCCTTTCACTGCGGTGTTCTCCTTCCCTTTGCCTTGGCTGTTCCTATTACATTCTCTTGCCCTCCTGTTTTTGTGTTCCATGCCACGTTCTCTTGGCCATTGCCCTTGGCTTTCTTTGCTGCATTCACTTCAGCATTCAGTTTTGGCATTCCCTGCCACGTTCTCTCGCCCTCCTGTTTTGGCATTTCCTTCCGTGTTCTCGTGGCCATCATCCTTGGCATTTCCTCGCCCTTCTGTTTTTGTGTTCCATGCCACATTCTCTTCAGCATTCAGTTTTGGCGTTCCCAGCAGCATTCTCTTGCCCTCCTGTTTTGGCATTTCCTGCCATGTTCTCTCGGCCCTTGCCTGGGCATTCCCTGCGGCATTCTCTTTGACCTCCTGTTTTGGCGTTCCAGCCGCATTCTGCATTGGCCTTCTTTGTCGTGTTCTCTTTGGCCTCCAATTTTGGCACTTTCTGCCATGTTTTCTCTTAGCCCTTGCCTAGGCATTCCATGCCGTGTTCCCTTGGCCTTCCGTTTCGGCATTTCTTGCTTTGTTCTCTTGTCCTTTGCCCTCGGCCTTTCCTGCTGTGGTCTCTTTATATATTTTGGCCATTCCTGTTGCGTTCTCCTTGCCTTCACCTTGGCATTCCATTGGGTGCTCTCTTGGCTTTTTGCCCTTGCCTTAACCTTGGCTGTTTGCTTTGCATTTACCTTGGCTTTCCATGGGAGTTCTGCTTCCCTTTGCCTTTGGCACTCTGGGAATGGCTGGGAGGCAGCGTTCATGTTAACCTTGACCCGAACCCACAGCTGAATGGGAGTTCTCACAATAATTATGTTAACCTGCAGTGTATCTGTAAACCAAACCCTTAACCCAAAGTTAAAAATGTCCCTTACCCTAAATGCTGACATAAAAATAATGCCCCATATTTTCTGTCAAAGTAACCTTAATTGTAATTGTAGAGCAGAATACTGTTGTTAAACTAACTGTAACTTCAAACGTATAAATAGCATTAATTATATCCCTAACGCTCCCTTGTGTCATTAGAGCAACATGCGGAGGGTGCAGCCCTATATATGTGGGGCAGCGCCTTCATTACTGTATTGTGTTCAGCAGGTGGCAGCAGAGCCGCGGTCCTCCCGAGTGCCGTAACAACTGCACGGAGAGATGAGCGGGTCTTTATGGGAACAGCAAGGGACCGGAATCTGCATTTCCTGGGATGCCCGGAACTTCACTGTGCTGGCTGGTAATTGTCTGCCCAGCAGGTAAGGGCAATGCACGCCCACTAGCGTTCACCCATTACTTAGCGAGACCAAGGTAGGGTTTCCAGAGCTCATTTCTACATTTCACGGTGCCCCGAATGCTGCCTGTCTTATTCTTCCTGCATTCTCCTTGCCTCTGGCCTTTCACTGCGGTGTTCTCCTTCCCTTTGCCCTGGCTTTCCCTGTTGTGTTCTCTTGCCCTTCCATTTTGTTGTTCCCCCTGGCATTCTCTTGGCCATAGTCCTCGGCCTTCTTTGCCACGTTCCCTTTGGCCTCCTGTTCTGGCGTTCCCTGCGACGTTCTCTTCGGTCTTCAGTTTTGGCGTTCCCGTCTGCGTTCTCTTTGGCCATTGCCCTTGGCCTTCTTTGCCACGTTCTCTTTGGCCTCTTGTTTTTGCATTCCCTACAGCGTCCTCTTTGGCCCCTTGCTCTGGCATTCCGTGCGACGTTCTCATTGGCTTCATTTTTGGCGTTTCTGGCTGCGTTCTCTTTGGCCGTTGCTCCTGGCCTTCTTTGCCACGTTCCCTTTGGCCTCTTGTTTTGGCATCCCTTACGGCGTTCTCTTTGGCCTTCAGTTTTGGCCTTCTTGCCGTGTTCTCTTTGGCCATCGCCCTTGACCTTCTGCATTGGCCTTCCATGCAATGTTCTCATGGACCTCGCCCTCCATTTTGGCCTTCTCTGCGTTGTTCTCTTTGCTCTCTGTTTTGGCGTTCTCTGCAGCCTTCTCTTCGGGCCTGACCTCTGCCGAGGCCTTCTCTTTGGTGTTACCACGCCTTCGCCGTCCCTTTGCCTTTGCTGTTGCCTTCCATTGTGTTTCATCTTTGCCTTTCTCCTCTGTTTTGGTGTTCTCTCGGGTGTTCTCCTTGCCTTTCGGTTTTGCCTTGGCCTTCCCTAACGGTCACTCTGAGCATAATCCCAATATACCTAACCCTAATACCTTCACCCTGATCCTAATGAGCTCTGAACCCCAAATGCAGTGCTAATTGTAACCATGACTGTGTAGATAACTGCAGTAACTGTCCAAACTAACCCTGAACCTACCCTTGAATTGGGCACTAAACCCATCTGTAACCTTCTGTGTAATACTAACAAAAACACTTACAGCTTCCCTGTTAAACACTCCTAACCCTAATATTACTCAGTTTGTCAGAGTAGTGTTTGGCTCCCATGTTTTGTGGGGGCGGGCTTACGGTGAGCGTCGTTTGCGTCTCGGCCTTCCTCTTTCTAAAGCGCGTCTCTCTGTATTACAGGTGAAGATCCTTCGGTACTCCCAGTCGATGACTTGCCGCACTTTGCAGGCTTTCCACACTGACCGCCAGCTCGGTTCGGTCGAGCCGTTACCCACATCCCCCGGTCCGTTCCCTTTCCATAGTCTTCCTTTTGCTCTGCCACAAGCCCCTACCACCGCCCAAGATCATCGCAGGCAATGTGGGGACGTGGCACTCAGTCTCATTATAGTTCATCCCATTGGCCTCAGCACAGCGATCCAACACACCCTTCCTTAGCCCCCTTCTACTCCCAGGCCAACCAACGCTTCCTTCCGATGCGATTTGTGTTCCTTCCCAGCCACTGTGAGACTCGTGCCCCTTTGTGGCCATTTTGAGAGTTGCGCTGACTTGAGCGTGTGCAATCAATTTATCTCAACCAAATTGGTGTTAGCTTTGCAGTCATTTTGCATCAACCAAAAATTGGCTTTGCATTCAATTTAATTCAACCAAATTGGCTTTAGTTTTGCATTCAATTAATGTAAACCAAATTGGCTTCAGCTTTGCCTTGCTTATGGGGTTGGGTTAGCTTTGCTTTGTTCGTTTCTAGCGCAGGGCTAACCCAACCCCATAACCAACGCTCAAGGCCCGTTGGAGGCAATCCGTGTTCCTTCCCGGCCAGTCTGAGACTCGTGCCCCTTTGTGGCCATTTTGAGAGTTGCGCTGACTTGAGCGTGTGCAATCAATTTATCTCAACCAAATTGGCGTTAGCTTTGCAGTCATTTTGCATCAACGAAATTGGCTTTAGTTTTGCATTCAATTAATGTAAACCAAATTGGCTTCAGCTTTGCCTTGCTTATGGGGTTGGGTTAGCTTTGCTTTGTTTGTTTCTAGCGCAGGGCTAACCCAACCCCATAAGCAACGCTCAAGGCCTGTTGGAGGCAATCCGTGTTTCTTCCCGGCCACTGTGAGACTCGTGCCCCTTTGTGGCCATTTTGAGAGTTGTGCTGATTTCAGCATGTACAGTCAATTAATCTCAATCAAACTGGCTGTAGCTTTGCAGTCATTTTGCATCAACCAAATTGGCTTTAGCTTTGCCTTGCTTATGGGGTTGGGTTAGCTTTGCTTTGTTTGTTTGTACCGCAGGGCTAACCCAACCCCATAAGCAACACCCAAGGGCCGTTGGAGGTCATTTGCGTTCCTTCCCGGCCAGTCTGAGACTCGTGCCCCATTGTGGCCATTTTGAGAGTTGTGCTGATTTCAGCATGTACAGTCAATTAACCTCAATCAAATAGGCTGTAGCTTTGCAGTCATTTTGCATCAACCAAATTGGCTTTAGCTTTGCCTTGCTTATGGGGTTGGGTTAGCTTTGCTTTGTTCGTTTCTAGCGCAGGGCTAACCCAACCCCATAAGCAACACCCAAGGGCCGTTGGAGGTCATTTGCCTTCCTTCCCGGCCAGTCTGAGACTTGCATTCTGTTTTGGATGGGCTGAGATCTAAACTGCTTTTGAGGTGGATTGCAATACATAATGTTTTTGAAAATGTAATGTCATTAATGGGGTATGGAGGCTCTGTGACATTTCTCTGGTTAATCTGACGTATGTAAACGTGTGTTAAACTGTACGGAGTGAGTGTATATTGCATCTCTAAACTGCATTGTGCCACATATTCAATCAGTGTAATGCTGCACCTGTAAATAGTGTTGTGCCACATATGGAACGTATGGATGCTGCACTTTAAATTGCATTGTGCCATGTACAGAAAATATGAATGCTGTGGCTATAAACTAAGTTTGGGAATTGTAATGAATATGGGTAACCCTGATGTACTTCCCCAGGTATAATTGCTGGTTTAGTTTCTGTGCATATGATTCTGTGAAAATAGTGCATTAACAAGTATTATTGCTGAGTCATTTAATGCTGTGGAGTGTCTTGCTTTGTCACAATCACGACTTGGATCACACTTGGAGGTAGGTCTGAGGGTTAGGGTTAGGGTTAGGGTTAGGGTTAGGGTTAGGGTTAGGGTTAGGGTTAGGGTTAGGGTTAGGGTTAGGGTTAGGGTTAGGGTTAGGGTTAGGGTTAGGGTTAGGGTTAGGGTTAGGGTTAGGGTTAGGGTTAGGGTTAGGGTTAGGGTTAGGGTTAGGGTTAGGGTTAGGGTTAGGGTTAGGGTTAGGGTTAGGGTTAGGGTTAGGGTTAGGGTTAGGGTTAGGGTTAGGGTTAGGGTTAGGGTTAGGGTTAGGGTTAGGGTTAGGGTTAGGGTTAGGGTTAGGGTTAGGGTTAGGGTTAGGGTTAGGGTTAGGGTTAGGGTTAGGGTTAGGGTTAGGGTTAGGGTTAGGGTTAGGGTTAGGGTTAGGGTTAGGGTTAGGGTTAGGGTTAGGGTTAGGGTAGGGTTAGGGTTAGGGTAGGGTTAGGGTTAGGGTTAGGGTTAGGGTTAGGGTTAGGGTTAGGGTTAGGGTTAGGGTTAGGGTTAGGGTTAGGGTTAGGGTTAGGGTTAGGGTTAGGGTTAGGGTTAGGGTTAGGGTTAGGGTTAGGGTTAGGGTTAGGGTTAGGGTTAGGGTTAGGGTTAGGGTTAGGGTTAGGGTTAGGGTTAGGGTTAGGGTTAGGGTTAGGGTTAGGGTTAGGGTTAGGGTTAGGGTTAGGGTTAGGGTTAGGGTTAGGGTTAGGGTTAGGGTTAGGGTTAGGGTTAGGGTTAGGGTTAGGGTTAGGGTTAGGGTTAGGGTTAGGGTTAGGGTTAGGGTTAGGGTTAGGGTTAGGGTTAGGGTTAGGGTTAGGGTTAGGGTTAGGGTTAGGGTTAGGGTTAGGGTTAGGGTTAGGGTTAGGGTTAGGGTTAGGGTTAGGGTTAGGGTTAGGGTTAGGGTTAGGGTTAGGGTTAGGGTTAGGGTTAGGGTTAGGGTTAGGGTTAGGGTTAGGGTTAGGGTTAGGGTTAGGGTTAGGGTTAGGGTTAGGGTTAGGGTTAGGGTTAGGGTTAGGGTTAGGGTTAGGGTTAGGGTTAGGGTTAGGGTTAGGGTTAGGGTTAGGGTTAGGGTTAGGGTAGGGTTAGGGTTAGGGTTAGGGTTAGGGTTAGGGTTAGGGTTAGGGTTAGGGTTAGGGTTAGGGTTAGGGTTAGGGTTAGGGTTAGGGTTAGGGTTAGGGTTAGGGTTAGGGTTAGGGTTAGGGTTAGGGTTAGGGTTAGGGTTAGGGTTAGGGTTAGGGTTAGGGTTAGGGTTAGGGTTAGGGTTAGGGTTAGGGTTAGGGTTAGGGTTAGGGTTAGGGTTAGGGTTAGGGTTAGGGTTAGGGTTAGGGTTAGGGTTAGGGTTAGGGTTAGGGTTAGGGTTAGGGTTAGGGTTAGGGTTAGGGTTAGGGTTAGGGTTAGGGTTAGGGTTAGGGTTAGGGTTAGGGTTAGGGTTAGGGTTAGGGTTAGGGTTAGGGTTAGGGTTAGGGTTAGGGTTAGGGTTAGGGTTAGGGTTAGGGTTAGGGTTAGGGTTAGGGTTAGGGTTAGGGTTAGGGTTAGGGTTAGGGTTAGGGTTAGGGTTAGGGTTAGGGTTAGGGTTAGGGTTAGGGTTAGGGTTAGGGTTAGGGTTAGGGTTAGGGTTAGGGTTAGGGTTAGGGTTAGGGTTAGGGTTAGGGTTAGGGTTAGGGTTAGGGTTAGGGTTAGGGTTAGGGTTAGGGTTAGGGTTAGGGTTAGGGTTAGGGTTAGGGTTAGGGTTAGGGTTAGGGTTAGGGTTAGGGTTAGGGTTAGGGTTAGGGTTAGGGTTAGGGTTAGGGTTAGGGTTAGGGTTAGGGTTAGGGTTAGGGTTAGGGTTAGGGTTAGGGTTAGGGTTAGGGTTAGGGTTAGGGTTAGGGTTAGGGTTAGGGTTAGGGTTAGGGTTAGGGTTAGGGTTAGGGTTAGGGTTAGGGTTAGGGTTAGGGTTAGGGTTAGGGTTAGGGTTAGGGTTAGGGTTAGGGTTAGGGTTAGGGTTAGGGTTAGGGTTAGGGTTAGGGTTAGGGTTAGGGTTAGGGTTAGGGTTAGGGTTAGGGTTAGGGTTAGGGTTAGGGTTAGGGTTAGGGTTAGGGTTAGGGTTAGGGTTAGGGTTAGGGTTAGGGTTAGGGTTAGGGTTAGGGTTAGGGTTAGGGTTAGGGTTAGGGTTAGGGTTAGGGTTAGGGTTAGGGTTAGGGTTAGGGTTAGGGTTAGGGTTAGGGTTAGGGTTAGGGTTAGGGTTAGGGTTAGGGTTAGGGTTAGGGTTAGGGTTAGGGTTAGGGTTAGGGTTAGGGTTAGGGTTAGGGTTAGGGTTAGGGTTAGGGTTAGGGTTAGGGTTAGGGTTAGGGTTAGGGTTAGGGTTAGGGTTAGGGTTAGGGTTAGGGTTAGGGTTAGGGTTAGGGTTAGGGTTAGGGTTAGGGTTAGGGTTAGGGTTAGGGTTAGGGTTAGGGTTAGGGTTAGGGTTAGGGTTAGGGTTAGGGTTAGGGTTAGGGTTAGGGTTAGGGTTAGGGTTAGGGTTAGGGTTAGGGTTAGGGTTAGGGTTAGGGTTAGGGTTAGGGTTAGGGTTAGGGTTAGGGTTAGGGTTAGGGTTAGGGTTAGGGTTAGGGTTAGGGTTAGGGTTAGGGTTAGGGTTAGGGTTAGGGTTAGGGTTAGGGTTAGGGTTAGGGTTAGGGTTAGGGTTAGGGTTAGGGTTAGGGTTAGGGTTAGGGTTAGGGTTAGGGTTAGGGTTAGGGTTAGGGTTAGGGTTAGGGTTAGGGTTAGGGTTAGGGTTAGGGTTAGGGTTAGGGTTAGGGTTAGGGTTAGGGTTAGGGTTAGGGTTAGGGTTAGGGTTAGGGTTAGGGTTAGGGTTAGGGTTAGGGTTAGGGTTAGGGTTAGGGTTAGGGTTAGGGTTAGGGTTAGGGTTAGGGTTAGGGTTAGGGTTAGGGTTAGGGTTAGGGTTAGGGTTAGGGTTAGGGTTAGGGTTAGGGTTAGGGTTAGGGTTAGGGTTAGGGTTAGGGTTAGGGTTAGGGTTAGGGTTAGGGTTAGGGTTAGGGTTAGGGTTAGGGTTAGGGTTAGGGTTAGGGTTAGGGTTAGGGTTAGGGTTAGGGTTAGGGTTAGGGTTAGGGTTAGGGTTAGGGTTAGGGTTAGGGTTAGGGTTAGGGTTAGGGTTAGGGTTAGGGTTAGGGTTAGGGTTAGGGTTAGGGTTAGGGTTAGGGTTAGGGTTAGGGTTAGGGTTAGGGTTAGGGTTAGGGTTAGGGTTAGGGTTAGGGTTAGGGTTAGGGTTAGGGTTAGGGTTAGGGTTAGGGTTAGGGTTAGGGTTAGGGTTAGGGTTAGGGTTAGGGTTAGGGTTAGGGTTAGGGTTAGGGTTAGGGTTAGGGTTAGGGTTAGGGTTAGGGTTAGGGTTAGGGTTAGGGTTAGGGTTAGGGTTAGGGTTAGGGTTAGGGTTAGGGTTAGGGTTAGGGTTAGGGTTAGGGTTAGGGTTAGGGTTAGGGTTAGGGTTAGGGTTAGGGTTAGGGTTAGGGTTAGGGTTAGGGTTAGGGTTAGGGTTAGGGTTAGGGTTAGGGTTAGGGTTAGGGTTAGGGTTAGGGTTAGGGTTAGGGTTAGGGTTAGGGTTAGGGTTAGGGTTAGGGTTAGGGTTAGGGTTAGGGTTAGGGTTAGGGTTAGGGTTAGGGTTAGGGTTAGGGTTAGGGTTAGGGTTAGGGTTAGGGTTAGGGTTAGGGTTAGGGTTAGGGTTAGGGTTAGGGTTAGGGTTAGGGTTAGGGTTAGGGTTAGGGTTAGGGTTAGGGTTAGGGTTAGGGTTAGGGTTAGGGTTAGGGTTAGGGTTAGGGTTAGGGTTAGGGTTAGGGTTAGGGTTAGGGTTAGGGTTAGGGTTAGGGTTAGGGTTAGGGTTAGGGTTAGGGTTAGGGTTAGGGTTAGGGTTAGGGTTAGGGTTAGGGTTAGGGTTAGGGTTAGGGTTAGGGTTAGGGTTAGGGTTAGGGTTAGGGTTAGGGTTAGGGTTAGGGTTAGGGTTAGGGTTAGGGTTAGGGTTAGGGTTAGGGTTAGGGTTAGGGTTAGGGTTAGGGTTAGGGTTAGGGTTAGGGTTAGGGTTAGGGTTAGGGTTAGGGTTAGGGTTAGGGTTAGGGTTAGGGTTAGGGTTAGGGTTAGGGTTAGGGTTAGGGTTAGGGTTAGGGTTAGGGTTAGGGTTAGGGTTAGGGTTAGGGTTAGGGTTAGGGTTAGGGTTAGGGTTAGGGTTAGGGTTAGGGTTAGGGTTAGGGTTAGGGTTAGGGTTAGGGTTAGGGTTAGGGTTAGGGTTAGGGTTAGGGTTAGGGTTAGGGTTAGGGTTAGGGTTAGGGTTAGGGTTAGGGTTAGGGTTAGGGTTAGGGTTAGGGTTAGGGTTAGGGTTAGGGTTAGGGTTAGGGTTAGGGTTAGGGTTAGGGTTAGGGTTAGGGTTAGGGTTAGGGTTAGGGTTAGGGTTAGGGTTAGGGTTAGGGTTAGGGTTAGGGTTAGGGTTAGGGTTAGGGTTAGGGTTAGGGTTAGGGTTAGGGTTAGGGTTAGGGTTAGGGTTAGGGTTAGGGTTAGGGTTAGGGTTAGGGTTAGGGTTAGGGTTAGGGTTAGGGTTAGGGTTAGGGTTAGGGTTAGGGTTAGGGTTAGGGTTAGGGTTAGGGTTAGGGTTAGGGTTAGGGTTAGGGTTAGGGTTAGGGTTAGGGTTAGGGTTAGGGTTAGGGTTAGGGTTAGGGTTAGGGTTAGGGTTAGGGTTAGGGTTAGGGTTAGGGTTAGGGTTAGGGTTAGGGTTAGGGTTAGGGTTAGGGTTAGGGTTAGGGTTAGGGTTAGGGTTAGGGTTAGGGTTAGGGTTAGGGTTAGGGTTAGGGTTAGGGTTAGGGTTAGGGTTAGGGTTAGGGTTAGGGTTAGGGTTAGGGTTAGGGTTAGGGTTAGGGTTAGGGTTAGGGTTAGGGTTAGGGTTAGGGTTAGGGTTAGGGTTAGGGTTAGGGTTAGGGTTAGGGTTAGGGTTAGGGTTAGGGTTAGGGTTAGGGTTAGGGTTAGGGTTAGGGTTAGGGTTAGGGTTAGGGTTAGGGTTAGGGTTAGGGTTAGGGTTAGGGTTAGGGTTAGGGTTAGGGTTAGGGTTAGGGTTAGGGTTAGGGTTAGGGTTAGGGTTAGGGTTAGGGTTAGGGTTAGGGTTAGGGTTAGGGTTAGGGTTAGGGTTAGGGTTAGGGTTAGGGTTAGGGTTAGGGTTAGGGTTAGGGTTAGGGTTAGGGTTAGGGTTAGGGTTAGGGTTAGGGTTAGGGTTAGGGTTAGGGTTAGGGTTAGGGTTAGGGTTAGGGTTAGGGTTAGGGTTAGGGTTAGGGTTAGGGTTAGGGTTAGGGTTAGGGTTAGGGTTAGGGTTAGGGTTAGGGTTAGGGTTAGGGTTAGGGTTAGGGTTAGGGTTAGGGTTAGGGTTAGGGTTAGGGTTAGGGTTAGGGTTAGGGTTAGGGTTAGGGTTAGGGTTAGGGTTAGGGTTAGGGTTAGGGTTAGGGTTAGGGTTAGGGTTAGGGTTAGGGTTAGGGTTAGGGTTAGGGTTAGGGTTAGGGTTAGGGTTAGGGTTAGGGTTAGGGTTAGGGTTAGGGTTAGGGTTAGGGTTAGGGTTAGGGTTAGGGTTAGGGTTAGGGTTAGGGTTAGGGTTAGGGTTAGGGTTAGGGTTAGGGTTAGGGTTAGGGTTAGGGTTAGGGTTAGGGTTAGGGTTAGGGTTAGGGTTAGGGTTAGGGTTAGGGTTAGGGTTAGGGTTAGGGTTAGGGTTAGGGTTAGGGTTAGGGTTAGGGTTAGGGTTAGGGTTAGGGTTAGGGTTAGGGTTAGGGTTAGGGTTAGGGTTAGGGTTAGGGTTAGGGTTAGGGTTAGGGTTAGGGTTAGGGTTAGGGTTAGGGTTAGGGTTAGGGTTAGGGTTAGGGTTAGGGTTAGGGTTAGGGTTAGGGTTAGGGTTAGGGTTAGGGTTAGGGTTAGGGTTAGGGTTAGGGTTAGGGTTAGGGTTAGGGTTAGGGTTAGGGTTAGGGTTAGGGTTAGGGTTAGGGTTAGGGTTAGGGTTAGGGTTAGGGTTAGGGTTAGGGTTAGGGTTAGGGTTAGGGTTAGGGTTAGGGTTAGGGTTAGGGTTAGGGTTAGGGTTAGGGTTAGGGTTAGGGTTAGGGTTAGGGTTAGGGTTAGGGTTAGGGTTAGGGTTAGGGTTAGGGTTAGGGTTAGGGTTAGGGTTAGGGTTAGGGTTAGGGTTAGGGTTAGGGTTAGGGTTAGGGTTAGGGTTAGGGTTAGGGTTAGGGTTAGGGTTAGGGTTAGGGTTAGGGTTAGGGTTAGGGTTAGGGTTAGGGTTAGGGTTAGGGTTAGGGTTAGGGTTAGGGTTAGGGTTAGGGTTAGGGTTAGGGTTAGGGTTAGGGTTAGGGTTAGGGTTAGGGTTAGGGTTAGGGTTAGGGTTAGGGTTAGGGTTAGGGTTAGGGTTAGGGTTAGGGTTAGGGTTAGGGTTAGGGTTAGGGTTAGGGTTAGGGTTAGGGTTAGGGTTAGGGTTAGGGTTAGGGTTAGGGTTAGGGTTAGGGTTAGGGTTAGGGTTAGGGTTAGGGTTAGGGTTAGGGTTAGGGTTAGGGTTAGGGTTAGGGTTAGGGTTAGGGTTAGGGTTAGGGTTAGGGTTAGGGTTAGGGTTAGGGTTAGGGTTAGGGTTAGGGTTAGGGTTAGGGTTAGGGTTAGGGTTAGGGTTAGGGTTAGGGTTAGGGTTAGGGTTAGGGTTAGGGTTAGGGTTAGGGTTAGGGTTAGGGTTAGGGTTAGGGTTAGGGTTAGGGTTAGGGTTAGGGTTAGGGTTAGGGTTAGGGTTAGGGTTAGGGTTAGGGTTAGGGTTAGGGTTAGGGTTAGGGTTAGGGTTAGGGTTAGGGTTAGGGTTAGGGTTAGGGTTAGGGTTAGGGTTAGGGTTAGGGTTAGGGTTAGGGTTAGGGTTAGGGTTAGGGTTAGGGTTAGGGTTAGGGTTAGGGTTAGGGTTAGGGTTAGGGTTAGGGTTAGGGTTAGGGTTAGGGTTAGGGTTAGGGTTAGGGTTAGGGTTAGGGTTAGGGTTAGGGTTAGGGTTAGGGTTAGGGTTAGGGTTAGGGTTAGGGTTAGGGTTAGGGTTAGGGTTAGGGTTAGGGTTAGGGTTAGGGTTAGGGTTAGGGTTAGGGTTAGGGTTAGGGTTAGGGTTAGGGTTAGGGTTAGGGTTAGGGTTAGGGTTAGGGTTAGGGTTAGGGTTAGGGTTAGGGTTAGGGTTAGGGTTAGGGTTAGGGTTAGGGTTAGGGTTAGGGTTAGGGTTAGGGTTAGGGTTAGGGTTAGGGTTAGGGTTAGGGTTAGGGTTAGGGTTAGGGTTAGGGTTAGGGTTAGGGTTAGGGTTAGGGTTAGGGTTAGGGTTAGGGTTAGGGTTAGGGTTAGGGTTAGGGTTAGGGTTAGGGTTAGGGTTAGGGTTAGGGTTAGGGTTAGGGTTAGGGTTAGGGTTAGGGTTAGGGTTAGGGTTAGGGTTAGGGTTAGGGTTAGGGTTAGGGTTAGGGTTAGGGTTAGGGTTAGGGTTAGGGTTAGGGTTAGGGTTAGGGTTAGGGTTAGGGTTAGGGTTAGGGTTAGGGTTAGGGTTAGGGTTAGGGTTAGGGTTAGGGTTAGGGTTAGGGTTAGGGTTAGGGTTAGGGTTAGGGTTAGGGTTAGGGTTAGGGTTAGGGTTAGGGTTAGGGTTAGGGTTAGGGTTAGGGTTAGGGTTAGGGTTAGGGTTAGGGTTAGGGTTAGGGTTAGGGTTAGGGTTAGGGTTAGGGTTAGGGTTAGGGTTAGGGTTAGGGTTAGGGTTAGGGTTAGGGTTAGGGTTAGGGTTAGGGTTAGGGTTAGGGTTAGGGTTAGGGTTAGGGTTAGGGTTAGGGTTAGGGTTAGGGTTAGGGTTAGGGTTAGGGTTAGGGTTAGGGTTAGGGTTAGGGTTAGGGTTAGGGTTAGGGTTAGGGTTAGGGTTAGGGTTAGGGTTAGGGTTAGGGTTAGGGTTAGGGTTAGGGTTAGGGTTAGGGTTAGGGTTAGGGTTAGGGTTAGGGTTAGGGTTAGGGTTAGGGTTAGGGTTAGGGTTAGGGTTAGGGTTAGGGTTAGGGTTAGGGTTAGGGTTAGGGTTAGGGTTAGGGTTAGGGTTAGGGTTAGGGTTAGGGTTAGGGTTAGGGTTAGGGTTAGGGTTAGGGTTAGGGTTAGGGTTAGGGTTAGGGTTAGGGTTAGGGTTAGGGTTAGGGTTAGGGTTAGGGTTAGGGTTAGGGTTAGGGTTAGGGTTAGGGTTAGGGTTAGGGTTAGGGTTAGGGTTAGGGTTAGGGTTAGGGTTAGGGTTAGGGTTAGGGTTAGGGTTAGGGTTAGGGTTAGGGTTAGGGTTAGGGTTAGGGTTAGGGTTAGGGTTAGGGTTAGGGTTAGGGTTAGGGTTAGGGTTAGGGTTAGGGTTAGGGTTAGGGTTAGGGTTAGGGTTAGGGTTAGGGTTAGGGTTAGGGTTAGGGTTAGGGTTAGGGTTAGGGTTAGGGTTAGGGTTAGGGTTAGGGTTAGGGTTAGGGTTAGGGTTAGGGTTAGGGTTAGGGTTAGGGTTAGGGTTAGGGTTAGGGTTAGGGTTAGGGTTAGGGTTAGGGTTAGGGTTAGGGTTAGGGTTAGGGTTAGGGTTAGGGTTAGGGTTAGGGTTAGGGTTAGGGTTAGGGTTAGGGTTAGGGTTAGGGTTAGGGTTAGGGTTAGGGTTAGGGTTAGGGTTAGGGTTAGGGTTAGGGTTAGGGTTAGGGTTAGGGTTAGGGTTAGGGTTAGGGTTAGGGTTAGGGTTAGGGTTAGGGTTAGGGTTAGGGTTAGGGTTAGGGTTAGGGTTAGGGTTAGGGTTAGGGTTAGGGTTAGGGTTAGGGTTAGGGTTAGGGTTAGGGTTAGGGTTAGGGTTAGGGTTAGGGTTAGGGTTAGGGTTAGGGTTAGGGTTAGGGTTAGGGTTAGGGTTAGGGTTAGGGTTAGGGTTAGGGTTAGGGTTAGGGTTAGGGTTAGGGTTAGGGTTAGGGTTAGGGTTAGGGTTAGGGTTAGGGTTAGGGTTAGGGTTAGGGTTAGGGTTAGGGTTAGGGTTAGGGTTAGGGTTAGGGTTAGGGTTAGGGTTAGGGTTAGGGTTAGGGTTAGGGTTAGGGTTAGGGTTAGGGTTAGGGTTAGGGTTAGGGTTAGGGTTAGGGTTAGGGTTAGGGTTAGGGTTAGGGTTAGGGTTAGGGTTAGGGTTAGGGTTAGGGTTAGGGTTAGGGTTAGGGTTAGGGTTAGGGTTAGGGTTAGGGTTAGGGTTAGGGTTAGGGTTAGGGTTAGGGTTAGGGTTAGGGTTAGGGTTAGGGTTAGGGTTAGGGTTAGGGTTAGGGTTAGGGTTAGGGTTAGGGTTAGGGTTAGGGTTAGGGTTAGGGTTAGGGTTAGGGTTAGGGTTAGGGTTAGGGTTAGGGTTAGGGTTAGGGTTAGGGTTAGGGTTAGGGTTAGGGTTAGGGTTAGGGTTAGGGTTAGGGTTAGGGTTAGGGTTAGGGTTAGGGTTAGGGTTAGGGTTAGGGTTAGGGTTAGGGTTAGGGTTAGGGTTAGGGTTAGGGTTAGGGTTAGGGTTAGGGTTAGGGTTAGGGTTAGGGTTAGGGTTAGGGTTAGGGTTAGGGTTAGGGTTAGGGTTAGGGTTAGGGTTAGGGTTAGGGTTAGGGTTAGGGTTAGGGTTAGGGTTAGGGTTAGGGTTAGGGTTAGGGTTAGGGTTAGGGTTAGGGTTAGGGTTAGGGTTAGGGTTAGGGTTAGGGTTAGGGTTAGGGTTAGGGTTAGGGTTAGGGTTAGGGTTAGGGTTAGGGTTAGGGTTAGGGTTAGGGTTAGGGTTAGGGTTAGGGTTAGGGTTAGGGTTAGGGTTAGGGTTAGGGTTAGGGTTAGGGTTAGGGTTAGGGTTAGGGTTAGGGTTAGGGTTAGGGTTAGGGTTAGGGTTAGGGTTAGGGTTAGGGTTAGGGTTAGGGTTAGGGTTAGGGTTAGGGTTAGGGTTAGGGTTAGGGTTAGGGTTAGGGTTAGGGTTAGGGTTAGGGTTAGGGTTAGGGTTAGGGTTAGGGTTAGGGTTAGGGTTAGGGTTAGGGTTAGGGTTAGGGTTAGGGTTAGGGTTAGGGTTAGGGTTAGGGTTAGGGTTAGGGTTAGGGTTAGGGTTAGGGTTAGGGTTAGGGTTAGGGTTAGGGTTAGGGTTAGGGTTAGGGTTAGGGTTAGGGTTAGGGTTAGGGTTAGGGTTAGGGTTAGGGTTAGGGTTAGGGTTAGGGTTAGGGTTAGGGTTAGGGTTAGGGTTAGGGTTAGGGTTAGGGTTAGGGTTAGGGTTAGGGTTAGGGTTAGGGTTAGGGTTAGGGTTAGGGTTAGGGTTAGGGTTAGGGTTAGGGTTAGGGTTAGGGTTAGGGTTAGGGTTAGGGTTAGGGTTAGGGTTAGGGTTAGGGTTAGGGTTAGGGTTAGGGTTAGGGTTAGGGTTAGGGTTAGGGTTAGGGTTAGGGTTAGGGTTAGGGTTAGGGTTAGGGTTAGGGTTAGGGTTAGGGTTAGGGTTAGGGTTAGGGTTAGGGTTAGGGTTAGGGTTAGGGTTAGGGTTAGGGTTAGGGTTAGGGTTAGGGTTAGGGTTAGGGTTAGGGTTAGGGTTAGGGTTAGGGTTAGGGTTAGGGTTAGGGTTAGGGTTAGGGTTAGGGTTAGGGTTAGGGTTAGGGTTAGGGTTAGGGTTAGGGTTAGGGTTAGGGTTAGGGTTAGGGTTAGGGTTAGGGTTAGGGTTAGGGTTAGGGTTAGGGTTAGGGTTAGGGTTAGGGTTAGGGTTAGGGTTAGGGTTAGGGTTAGGGTTAGGGTTAGGGTTAGGGTTAGGGTTAGGGTTAGGGTTAGGGTTAGGGTTAGGGTTAGGGTTAGGGTTAGGGTTAGGGTTAGGGTTAGGGTTAGGGTTAGGGTTAGGGTTAGGGTTAGGGTTAGGGTTAGGGTTAGGGTTAGGGTTAGGGTTAGGGTTAGGGTTAGGGTTAGGGTTAGGGTTAGGGTTAGGGTTAGGGTTAGGGTTAGGGTTAGGGTTAGGGTTAGGGTTAGGGTTAGGGTTAGGGTTAGGGTTAGGGTTAGGGTTAGGGTTAGGGTTAGGGTTAGGGTTAGGGTTAGGGTTAGGGTTAGGGTTAGGGTTAGGGTTAGGGTTAGGGTTAGGGTTAGGGTTAGGGTTAGGGTTAGGGTTAGGGTTAGGGTTAGGGTTAGGGTTAGGGTTAGGGTTAGGGTTAGGGTTAGGGTTAGGGTTAGGGTTAGGGTTAGGGTTAGGGTTAGGGTTAGGGTTAGGGTTAGGGTTAGGGTTAGGGTTAGGGTTAGGGTTAGGGTTAGGGTTAGGGTTAGGGTTAGGGTTAGGGTTAGGGTTAGGGTTAGGGTTAGGGTTAGGGTTAGGGTTAGGGTTAGGGTTAGGGTTAGGGTTAGGGTTAGGGTTAGGGTTAGGGTTAGGGTTAGGGTTAGGGTTAGGGTTAGGGTTAGGGTTAGGGTTAGGGTTAGGGTTAGGGTTAGGGTTAGGGTTAGGGTTAGGGTTAGGGTTAGGGTTAGGGTTAGGGTTAGGGTTAGGGTTAGGGTTAGGGTTAGGGTTAGGGTTAGGGTTAGGGTTAGGGTTAGGGTTAGGGTTAGGGTTAGGGTTAGGGTTAGGGTTAGGGTTAGGGTTAGGGTTAGGGTTAGGGTTAGGGTTAGGGTTAGGGTTAGGGTTAGGGTTAGGGTTAGGGTTAGGGTTAGGGTTAGGGTTAGGGTTAGGGTTAGGGTTAGGGTTAGGGTTAGGGTTAGGGTTAGGGTTAGGGTTAGGGTTAGGGTTAGGGTTAGGGTTAGGGTTAGGGTTAGGGTTAGGGTTAGGGTTAGGGTTAGGGTTAGGGTTAGGGTTAGGGTTAGGGTTAGGGTTAGGGTTAGGGTTAGGGTTAGGGTTAGGGTTAGGGTTAGGGTTAGGGTTAGGGTTAGGGTTAGGGTTAGGGTTAGGGTTAGGGTTAGGGTTAGGGTTAGGGTTAGGGTTAGGGTTAGGGTTAGGGTTAGGGTTAGGGTTAGGGTTAGGGTTAGGGTTAGGGTTAGGGTTAGGGTTAGGGTTAGGGTTAGGGTTAGGGTTAGGGTTAGGGTTAGGGTTAGGGTTAGGGTTAGGGTTAGGGTTAGGGTTAGGGTTAGGGTTAGGGTTAGGGTTAGGGTTAGGGTTAGGGTTAGGGTTAGGGTTAGGGTTAGGGTTAGGGTTAGGGTTAGGGTTAGGGTTAGGGTTAGGGTTAGGGTTAGGGTTAGGGTTAGGGTTAGGGTTAGGGTTAGGGTTAGGGTTAGGGTTAGGGTTAGGGTTAGGGTTAGGGTTAGGGTTAGGGTTAGGGTTAGGGTTAGGGTTAGGGTTAGGGTTAGGGTTAGGGTTAGGGTTAGGGTTAGGGTTAGGGTTAGGGTTAGGGTTAG